>NC_032009.1:7218567-7265942 GCF_001865875.1 Lupinus angustifolius | reverse complement strand
AGAGATTTTCCACTAAATATTATGAGTTGTAATTACAATATCTCATCCTGAGATATCTATGTACCTTACACACTCACTAATACTTATACCCTTGGAAAACACCTTTCCAAGTAACTCAATCCCCTTTCTATTCACACCCTTGTGAAATAAAGTAATTACAATGAATGAAGAATTACAATGATGGCTTGGATTGCCTTTACAAGTATGAAATATAATAACACTTGCAATCCAATCAACTCTTTTGTATACTTAGTAATAATGCTCTTTAAGTTTACAAAACTTTGAAACACTTTACTTCAAGCAACGCAGAAAAATAACTTTGAAAGTTTGAGTTCAAGTTGCTAGAAGTGCAGAAAACTATTTCAGAAAAGTGTAGGAAAGTTGTGAGAAAAGTGTGAAAGAGTTATGAAAGAGTTGTTAAATGATTGTGAGTTCTAAGACCTTTAAATAGACTTTCCAATCAGTCATTGTGCTTTTATGAAAGAGTAGGAGTTGTTTGCAATGAATGCATTTCGTTTGGGATGAAAACCCTTGAGTTTCAAATCTAAAAAACTGATGTAACAGTTCTCAGTAACTGATTACAGCAAGTGGGTAATCGGTTACCCAAACACGACATTTTGAAAAATTATATTGAGTAATCGGTTACACAAACTTTTTGTCCAACATTGAATTAAAATTTATTTAGAGTAATCTGTTACTGAAATTTGAGTGATCGGTTACTCCAATTCAAATTTTGTTGGATAATTGATTCTCACTTATGTACCTTGTTACTCAAATTTCAGTAACCTGTTACATAGTATTTTGAAAAATGTTTTCATTTAAAACTTGAAGTGTTTCAACTTTCAATTTCTTTTAAAATATTTTGAGCATTACTACTCTAGTATATTAAAGAGTATAAGATAGAAGTACATATTTAGATTCAGCCTAATTGTCTTGAAGCTTTAATCTTCTTAGTCTTCATAAGTAATCTTCATTTTCTTTTTTTGGTGATATTGGTGTCTTCATCAAAATCTTGCCAATATCAGGAGCAAAGATTTTCTTCATAGTCCCAACTGATAAACAAAATTGAAATAAAATATTCTACTTCCCATCTAGAAAGGTTTTGTTGGATAGTCAAAGCCCACCTTTTAAAAAAAATGTAAAAGTGGTGTTATTCAATAATTCAATCATCATTAAATCCATCAAGTTGAACTTTTTGACAGTATAAAAACATATAATATTTTTATTTAATAAATAAATTCCTACACCCAGAAACAAAATCAATTAACTCTACCTAGATTTCATTTGATGTGATTATGAGTGTAAATTTCAGTTCTATTTTTTTTGTTTGTAGAATTCAATTATTGAAACAAATATAAAGTGATAAAGATATGATTTTGTTCATTTCAACTGATTGCAAATTTTATTGCAAAAAATATTGTTTGTCCATAACTCCATAAAATAAAAAACACTACTACAGTACTACTATTATTAGTAAAAAAATTGAATATGGTAATTGCTTATTAGTTACCTATATAACAATTATGTAATGGAAAAATAAAAAAATGAATCACATATAATATAAATAGTACAATTCACAATTAATAACATATATATTATTAGTAATATATATAACAATTTAGTAACATATATCAACTAGTAATATATATACTATTATAAATCACAATTAGTAACATCTATAGCAATAGATGTATAATAATTTAAGGTATATGTTTAATTCAAATCAAGTACCAGAAAGGTTAGAAGACATGTTATAAATCATCATGACATTGGGAAAGTTATAAATACATATATATACATAACAATTTAGTAAATATAACATTACAATTTATACAAAAATGATCATTTAAGCCATAAAATTGGTTAAAGAATTATCTATATAATATATATTTTTTAATATGTAGTTTGGTTCTAACCGTTACAAAATTTCTAAAAACATAAACCAAACATAAATGATTACTTAAAAGAAATAATCAAACTGAACCATATTTTGTAGTTTGATTTGGTTCCATCATTCGCAGTTTAAACCGTTTACCTGCCTCCATGTGAGAATCTTGCATTCGGTCTCTTTTTAATCAATTAAATTTGTATCAGAAAATTATGCAATAATATAATATTTATCCTATGTAATTATAATGAGAAAATAATAGTTAACAAAAAAGAGACGCTAATAATCTTGAAATTACTGCAACTTATCAATTTCAAAACAAAAAAAATGTGACGTGGTTTAATTGGTTAAATGCTAGCAGATTCAAATTCAAGCAAGTATAAATGAATAATACTTTGATATAATAGTATAAGATTTTATTTAAGAAGATAGTCACATATATTCAAAAAAACTAACTACTTACCCGTATGATGAATGAATACCATTGGTAACACTTAAAAAATTTAAGCATATATAAAATCTTCATTTCTCAACCAAACAACCATGAACCAATTTTTTTCATCCTCCCATTATCCTTTAACCCAAACAAAGCATTAGAATTTAAATTTAGTTGTACTATTTTATCATCTGTCATATAAATATATAATTTAAAATCATTTTTTATAAGAATGAATTTTTCTAACCCGTAATCATTCCTTGGTTTAAGATTTCCAATAAAAATAAGTTCTTATAAAAAAAAATACACATTAAACATAACACAACTAAAGAATAATAAGTGCAATATTTTTTTAATCAAAAGTTGCTTGAATTAGAAGTTTTAAATGTAGGATAAGATGAACATTTAAAAATTTTGTTATTATTAAAGAAAAGACCGAAATGGTCATAGAAAAAATCTCTAAATATAGGAACTACAAGAAAATAATAATTATTTAGTTTCTTAAGTGGGAAAATATTTTTTATTAAATGATGAGAAAATAATTTATATATTATTAGTATAAATATTTTTTTGCATAATTAATATTTTATTTATTAATTTTTTGACTCTAACTAAAGAAAATACATGGTTATATTAAACTCTAACAAGTAAAAATATTTCATGGATTAAAAACAAATATCTTACTATGGACAATGTGTTTGTTTAATAGTAAGATCCTGCTAAACTTTAAAGAGACAATAAATTATGTATACAATTTTTGAGAATGATATTTATTAGGACACTTTAAAAAAATTAAATTTCTTATTCATATAGTGAGAAATATTATTAGTTATACAAAAATAAAAGTCTAATCAAAATTTGTTTGGGATGATGAAAAAAAGAAATTAGAAAAATATAAAATAATGTTGGAGGGAGGAAAATGAAAAACATCCTTTATATTACAAGGTACCTACCCTAACTACCCATCAATCAGATAGAAAGACAAAGAGCGAGAAAGTGAGTGCAACCACAAAACAAGAAGAGAGAGAAACCTTGCAGATCGTGATCCATCATCATCAATGGCTTCCACTAAGGAACGTGAAACCTTCGTCTACACCGCCAAGCTTGCTGAACAAGCCGAACGCTATGAAGGTCCTTCCTTTTCTCTCTTTCACCCGTTTTCTCAATTTCCATTTTTCTCATAAAGTTCACTTTTTTGATTCAGAAAACAAAATCCCCATTTTTTTTATTTTTCAGATTCCTCCTTAAAGATCACTTTTTTGTTAAAAAATATTTGTGGGTTACACTGTTTTGATGTTACTTTATGCTGATTTGTTACAATCTACTGAAAACTGGACATGGGTTTTTGAATTTATGAAGAATTGTAATAAATTTGGTTAAAAATATAATTTTGTGTGTGTGTTAGAAATGGTGGAAGCTATGAAGAATGTGGCAAAGCTAAATGTTGAATTGACGGTGGAAGAGAGGAACCTTTTATCTGTTGGGTACAAGAATGTGGTGGGTGCTCGTAGAGCATCATGGAGGATCCTTTCTTCCATTGAGCAGAAGGAAGAAAGTAAAGGAAATGATGTGAATGTGAAGAGAATAAGGGAGTATAGGCAAAAGGTGGAATCTGAGTTGGACAAAATCTGTAGTGATATCATGATTGTTATTGATGAGCACCTTATTCCTTCTGGTCCTGGTGGTGAACCTAGTGTCTTTTTCTATAAAATGTGAGTCATTTTGTTCTTAACTAATCTCAATGAGAATTTAGATTTTTGTTTGGTTTTGATTTTGATTCCATCCTTTGTTATGTGCAGGAAAGGGGACTATTATCGGTATCTGGCAGAATTCAAGTCTGGCGATGACAGAAAAGAGGCTGCTGATCAGTCCATGAAAGCATACCAGGTCTGCTTTTTTTTTGTTTGTATAAAGAGCTCTTGTATCTGTGTGGTTTATGAAATCTTGATTTCTGTTTTGCTTGCCTTGTTATTCATGATATGTGGACTATATTGTTGCTTGTCGTGTATATGTTAACTGAAGCTAGAGAAGAACCATGTTTTCTTTCCTTTATTAGTTCACAGTTCTTATTTTTTTGGTATTGTTTTGATGATAATCTGATAAAATCAGTGAATGTCTGACTAGCATGCTAAGTGCTGGTATTGTTGGCTTGCATTATTTTTCTCTTTTAAATTAAACAGTTAATGGCAGATTTTTGTAAAAGGGCGGCCCAACGCATGAGGTTCCCACCATGACTCATGATATGAACTTTGAAGGAGCGATTACAATGTTTCTTATCACTTGTACATGTTAGGGTGCAAAAAATGAAGTGAGGATTCAAAGTCTATAAATGCTTGCTTTCTGAGAAAAAGAAATGAATCAGAATGGAGCAGAAACTTTTATGTATTCTGTTACTCTAGTTCACATTTCCTTCCAAACACAACTTTAATGGCATTGAATCTGGCTACCCAAACTCTTCGTTTCTTTTCTTTTCCTGCTTTGCTGTAGCATTGCTATCCTTTTGGTTGATAAATTTGGTCATGTTTGTTCTATCTTTTTCCTTATTTTGGGAAGAGGAAAATGGGGAGCGGAGACACTTTAGGGTCATGTTTATATTTCAGACATGCATTTTGATACTCATTGTACATTATACTTGTCCGATGACTGACCTACGATCAGTTGTACTGGTGTGACACCGACATTCTTTTAGAAGAAATTACAGCTATGTGACCGATATGTTGTCTGTGAAGGTCCGAAAATATTTTTCCACCAGTTCATGTTACTCATTAATTCATAAATATTGCAGACAGCTTTCACTACAGCAGAGGCTGAGTTACCTTCCACACATCCCATCAGATTGGGTTTGGCTTTGAACTTCTCCGTCTTCTATTATGAAATTTTGAACTCTCCTGAAAGGTATGCCTAATGTTATCTTTTTCCTGTGCTATTACCATTTCACATCTCATCTCCTCGTTTTTCATGTCGTATAAGCGTAACTCATTCTATTTAACAAATTTAACATGATGCCCCTCATATTTCAGGGCCTGTCACCTTGCTAAGCAGGCATTTGATGAAGCAATATCTGAGTTGGATAGTCTGAGTGAGGAGTCTTACAAAGACAGCACACTAATCATGCAGCTTCTGAGGGACAACCTAACCTTGTGGACTTCTGACATCCCTGAAGATGGAGGTAATCTTTAATGTTGCCTGTTACTATGACAGTTGGTCTCTATCTGCAACGTGAATGAAATATACGTTATTCTTTATTTTTGTTCCATTGAATGTCTTTCAAGTATAGTAGACATTATAATGATTTATGGTTGGTTGGTATGGTTGTTTTTATGTATCGATTGTGAGTTTCGTAATCCTTTGTTTGATATTTTGTTTATTTGGAGAATTGTCTATGTTGTTACTCTGGCTAGATAGATATTCTTAATTTATTGTTTTTCAGAACAGAGACCCAAGGGAAAAGATGGTAATAAATCTTAGAGAACTAGATCTTGATTTGTTAAAATGAATGTCAACATTAATTCCTCCTTATCAAATACTTGGAGAATCCTATTTGATTATCTAATTTCAAAATATGGTAGAAAAGCCTGTATCTGACAGTTCAAATGGGAGAAAGGACTAGGGAAGATGTGAGAAATCAGATCAAGATGTTAATGTTAATTGTTTATGGATTACAAATTTGACCTCATTAAAGAGCTTTTCGAAGTTTTGAATATCTGATGCAAGTTGCAACTATGAGTCAAATTAAATATATCTGATGCAATCTCATTGCCTTATGAGGGTGGGCTCGGCACAATCATAAACTATGCAATCTCATTGAATTTTTGTCTTTGCTGAGATCTTGGCAAACCAAATCTGGCAACTATGAGCCAAGTTAAATATATCTGATGCAATCTCATTGTTTCACGGGTTCAAATCCTGGAATCAACTTCCCTGCTTGTGAGACTATGTATACCCTTCCGGGCCACCAATCTCATTGCTTCATGTTTTATTTTTTGCCTGTTTTCTCCTACCCTGATTATTGAAATTCTGTGATACTAATGTCATAATGAGAGGTAGTAAATGTGAATCTTAGCTTTCTTCTCCTACTCCAGCTGCTGAAATTATCCATGAACTTGCACTGGGTGAATCGAGGCTATATAAGTTGCCTATTTTTAGTCGTAGACATAGAATTAGAGTAGGTTAAAGTTATCGTTTCTAGTGTAGAAGCACTGATACGGGTAGAGACCACATTAACATTAATAGGTTTTATCATATATGTTTACCTTGTAGTTTTATATAAAGTTGGTACCTTAACCCGATTTGCTATTTGTTTATGTATCTGTGTGTCCATAACTGAATAAATAATCTTTGATCTAAGAATGCGATGTCTTCCTTTGTTCATTACTAAATTTTATGCGTTCATGCCAAGAGGTACTTTCCGATTCTAAAGTCTCAACTCCAAGGAAGCTTCTTTAGGAAATACTTTCCTATTCCTGCTATGGTTGTTTTTGTTACTTTTGTCCTTCAGTATCTCCCCGGTTAATGAATTACCTCATTTTTCACAGCTGAGGAACAAAAGTTGGAGTCTGCCAAAGCCGCTGGAGGTGATGCAGAGGTAAGTTACATACTGAGTACCACCTTAGCAGATTGTATGTGTTTTAAATTTTTACCTTAACAATACAGTTATATTTTGCAGTGAGGTGAAGCAGATATTGACTTATGACTAAAGGAAATCGTGGTGTGCATACCAGAAGACTAGTATCTTGGAACTCTTGGTAGTTTTTTCTTTCTTGTTTTCTCTTTGAAGAAAGCTTTTTAGCTAAACTATAGGTGCTGTAATATAACATCTGAACATGAATTTGTTCTCTAGAAAATTGCAAACCATAGTGTTTTTCTCTGCTTTGGAAGACTATTATTCTATGCATGTTTTTTCTGCTAGACAGGTATTGGAGTCTGGCCTGTAATTTAGTTGTTTGCTTCTTTTTAACTTATATATCTTTATAAAAGAATGCTGGAGAGTATTCTTTCATCACTTCACATAATTTTTGTTGATTTAAAATTTGGTTTTGCATATTTTTTCTTCTTTCAAACTTAACTATTGAAGTAATAAAGTCCCAGAAAAGCCCTTTACAATGACGAGTGAAGATCATCTGTACCAGTTTTCTCTGTCTCCTTGAAGCAGACCAATAAGGTCTTGACACCTAAATAAAATCTCTATGTAATTTTATTTATTATTTATCAGAAACAATAATTGTTGTTAGTTGTCATAATTTTACTGGTTTGGTATAGAGACATAGAGAAATAGTGTAACAAAGGATTTTCACTCTACAATGACTTAGTTAGGCAATCCTCCCCTAGTATGATCTAGCTTTTGGATGGAGTTAGGCCTAATTCTGCCGGATGAAGATTATGATTTGTCTTAAAATAAAAACTAACGGTCTAGGTTTGAAATTATTTTTAATAAAAAAATCTGAATTATAAAACTCAACTTTACCTCATATTTTTAAGTGTGAATACGTACAAGCCATGCCATCTTGTAAGAAAATTGAACTTATGATGAATAATGATATAGCAAGGATTATACACTTGAATCATAATAATTGATCATAACAAAATAAATTTAATTGGAAATTTGATACTAGAAAAAGTGAAGCCTACATTTTATTTTGCTTTTGAAAAAGATGTTTTTTGAATGATAGACCTTTACCTGCTTTATCTTTTGTGTATGTAATTAGCTTAATTATTTCAAGTTAAAAACTAAAGAATTAATTAAGTGATCCACCTTCAATGTGCCTTCTCAATTTTCTTTATTGTTTCCATTTATTTTATTTTTTGATGAAAAATATATGCACGGATAATGTATAAGTTATATAAATAACTATATAATCAACTATTCATATTTAATCATTATTAACTCTTTGAAAAAATTAATATAAATGAATAATAATGGTATAATAAATGTATATAAATTTTTATACTGATAGTACATAAATATTTCAAAATTAATTTATACATGAAAGATGAGCATTAGTCAAAGTTGGAAAATCATTGTCTTATAAAAAGTAGAGAATATCAAAGTGACTTTTTATTCTTTCATCACTTTTTTTAATAATGGATACCTTGACTAGACCATTTTCTTTTACTATCTTTTCAAATGCATTCAAAGTTTAAAAGCAAACTAAAAAGATACAAATACAAAATTAATAATAAAATGATTATTTTTTGCCTTGTGCCAAAAACAAAAAATAACCATTCCCTCATTGATATTTAGGCGAGTCTCGTATTGTAATAATAATAATGAATTTTTGTTTTAAAGAAAATGATTTTTCTAATTCATAGTGAACAAGTATATTTCATCATTTTTTTGTTTCTTTGCATGCAATAGGTACTGAGGATGCATAGAATAGCTATTGAAGATATATCACTAAGTGCTTGAACTGGTAGAGAAAGATAATTTCTTTTAAGAGCTTATTAATTTAGGCAGTAATGAAGATTTACATGTTATGAATTGGATATTGATGATATGGTAGTAGAGATGGGAAGGGAATTATATATACTTGTAATTGTATGCTTGCGCCTGCTTATATTAAGTGATTGCAGTAGAGCAGTTTGTATAGGTATGAGTAAGGTGTCTCATGTTATGCACCGGTCAAGTTAATTGCTTTTGGACAAAGTCCATGGGGTTAAATGTTAGAAGATGACATATGAAAAACGAGCCAATTCACCCTAAAATGTTTGTCTAGCATGTCCCATTTACCTACCAACATTTCAAATGGGTAAAACGGACGACTCACAAAAATTGTTAGAGAAAATATTGAACGTCAAATATGCAAATATATATGTATTTTTTTAAATGTTAGAAGATGTGTTCACTTTGTTATATGAATTTGTATATCAAATGTGAGAAATTACTATCATTTTCTTATTATACATACATTTATATTTTGTATATTATACATATCTATATGTATTGTTCTTTTTGTATTTTGTATGCAAATTATGTACTATGTATATTCTATATTATATATGCATTTATATTTTGTATATATTATTCTATTTGTATGACTATTTATTATGATAAATACATTTATATATTTCTATGCAAAGTATGTATTATTTATTTTTGTATGACTAGTGTATATATATTTTGTAATTTTTTTTAGGGCAGTCTGTAAGGCCGCCCTACCTATATTTAGGATAGACAGAATATAATATTTCATACCCTATTTAAAAACGGACATGTCCATACACTCCCTAATTTAGGTAAGCATTGCATGAGCACGGGCAGGACGAGTATGCGTGCAATTGTCAAAATACTTCACAATGGTTGTAAAATTTCCTCTTAGCTTTGATGTACATTATATTATAGGAGATGATGTTTCTTAACACCTTTTAAAACATGGGGAAGTAAGTAATTTAATGCTTAAATTAGCCTATTGATAAATTACTCATAAGTAGTGTTTAGATTCTAACTAGGTACTTCTATATTTTTCAAAAGAATTATGAGTAGTATTTTTTTGCTTGTGATTATGAACGAACCCAATTTTTTTCTTTCCATTTACAAGGTCAACAACAAGATCACATGGAGACCAAAAGTGCAATTGCTTATGAGTAAGAATTCCTTTAATAAATTATGTCACATTCTTTCACAAAATATGGAACTCCATCAATCTCTTGGGACTAATGAATTGTTGAATCTTTTTTAACAATTAATTTTGAGATAGTTATACAAAAGAAAATACATTTGTTGCTCTCATACAAATTTATCTCATGTTTCGTATATTATTATTTGTTAGAAAAATATTTAATTATAAAACAGCGGGAAAAAGAAGGAATTATTCTAAGTTGTCCGACTGTGACTAACCCATCTCAATTCTATATCAAACCATCTTAATATGCACAAACGTAATAATTAATGACCTCAAAAAGTTTTTTGGCCTGAAACACAATAAAATAATTGAAGATGGCAGGGTAATGTTATACTACGAGTGGATCTTGACTAAAAGTCTGAATGTGTGGTTGGATTTAATTAAATTTTATAACCAAATTAATCAGTAATAATAAAATATAAAATATAGGCTCATTTAGCCATGTTTTTATAGACTCAAACTCATTAATAATTCAAGTAGAGATAATAGTTTTAACTTCTACTTATTTTTCAATATGAATTATCATATTATCTACAAAAAAAATAATTAATATATAACTGAGTTAAAATAAGATAGTAAAAAATATATGAGATACTTTTAGCAAAGCCTTATTAGCTAAAAGTTCTTTGAATATGAAAGGTTAATTAGCCACATTATGAATAAAATGTTAAAATTGTCATCTTTAACTAATATTATCTTATTACTTAATGAAGAAATTCATACTGTTTTTCTTTTTGAGAAGAATACATATATTATTAATATTAAGTGATTTTATAAACATGAGGGCTATAAAGAGTCAAATCGAGTTGAACTAAAGTTTAACCTGATAAGAATTTGTTTATTCGAAATGAGCTATGTTCCAATTAGAGAATGAAGTTCGCGAACTGTTCAATTCGACTTGCTAACTTAAATAGTGATTATTTATTTAGTATATAAAAATTTAAAAAATTTCTACATATATATAGACACATATATACATATTTATACACATTTATATATATATATATAACCAAGATACTTCATGAACGTAACATCAAATAATATCTGATTAAAGTAAAGTTCGACTCGTTTATTTAATAAATTTATTGCGAGCCCTAATCCCTTAAGAAAATGTTTTTTTAGTAAAGTTGGAGCATTTCGGAGATGTAAGAAATGTCTCTTGTGACATGAAGGGATATACTATTTTATTGCTTGGATGACACAACTCTTGAATGAAGAGTATCAATAAAATGATAAGACTCTTGAAATAGTCTATATATAGTGCTTGATGGAAACATTATACTAATCAGAAAAAGGACTTGAAACATTGTCCCTATCTCTGCCGAGAAAGTTTGTCTCTATCAGCCATCAATAGAAGAAGAGCATAGAAAGGAAGGAAAAGAGATAGAAGAGTTTCTCTATTGACCAACAATATACCACTTCAAGGAGGATCGTGTCGCCATGGATAGAAGTAACCTATATCATTTCTTACTATGTGAAATGTATGAATTCTCAAGATCCAATTACACACGATTTCCATGATAATATTTACGCGTAGTATCAGAGCACTCTATTTAAGAACTTGCGGTTTTTCATTGATGATGATTCAATCTTAAATGATGTTTAGAAATATATTCTTAAATGTTTAGAAAACTCATATATAATTATTTCCGCTGCATCATACTAATAATAAAAGAAAACAAAAACGAAACCTTGTATTTTTTTTGTTCTACGCATCTATTCTTCGATATCTTATTATACAATATTATGCAGAACATGAATGAAACATATTCTGTTTGTTGAAATATGTTATCTTTCTTTTTGAGTTCCGTTTGATAAAATTAATATATACCATAATTAATTGCTTAAAATATATAACATGTAAAGGAAATATTACAACTATTTCCGTTTTGTTTCTTCACGTTTCTGTAGGCAATATATATATATTGCGTTAATATATTATATATATATATATTATTAACAGTGAATAATATATACGTTATCTATACTTTATATAAAGCCAAAACATGGTGTAACCATCACCATGATATAATTTATATATTCCTATTTTGCCCTTCAATTTTTAATTTAAAAAAACCATATAATCCTATATAACAACCTCAAACATATTAATAGTAAGTTGCATATTCTAATAAAGACAAAAAAAAATATAATACAAAGTAAATACAATACAAAAAGACATTTTAATGCTACAAAATGAAGTGTATAAAAATTAATTACTTAGTATTGTAAAATAAGAACGTGACCAACAGACACTCGACAGACAAGTGTAGACATCTGTAAAAAATTATAGTAAAAAATTATAAAAGAAAAAATATAGTAAAAAATTATATATATGTTTCTATTCTGCGTAGCATTTTCCATTATGCACTATTTATATTGAGTACACATTTGCTATCCACGCTTTTTGTTACTTCATATCCCATGGGCATGTGATTGGTTAGGAAAAATATATTTAAGTTAATATTTAATTATTTAATATTTTTCCAAGCAATCATAAGCCCATGATACATGGAGTGACACCAAGTGTAGACAGTAAATATACTTCCATTTATATTATGCATTGTACATTATGTTTGTATTCTGTGTTTTCCACTCTGTAACAACCAAATATAATATTACGACTTGTTAGATGTTTGAAATTATTGTATGATAAATTTCTCAATCACCAAAGTAGTCAAATCTTTACGTTATTTAAATTCAAATTGTATGATCATATTTCATTTGTTTGGAATTATTGTATGATAGATTTATTAATCACCAAAGTGGTCAAATCTTTATGTTTATTTAATTCTAAATTGTATGACCATATTTCATTTACTCACTAATTTGATACTATAAATGATATAACAATTATTTCTTTATGAGTAAATTGAAGTTCATTATTATAAGACACTTAAGATTCGCGCAAATGTTGATTGTTTATTTTTATAATCAATGAGCACAAATGTTGATAGTGTAAATGCATCATTAGTTATATTTATATATCCAAAGATAGTAAATGTTTCTAATATACGTAGCATCATTGAAAATTATGTAAATTTCTTTTGGTATCATTATGTCTAATATGGTATATTGATGGATTACCTAAAGGTAAACATTAATATATACTTATGAAATAGTCTGAATTAATTTAACATGTGAGCATGTAACTCAATTCCTTAATGTTTTTGTTTAATTTTATTGATTGCAGTATATGTTGCTTTGCATTCGCAATTTTCATATGTTCCAACTTTCAATGAACTTAACTTCTCTGAATGGAGTGAACAAATCCAATTTTACCTTGAGGTAATAGATTTGGATTTATCACTTAGAGAAGATAAGCTAAGTACTATTACTAATATAAGCACTGAAGAACATAAAGTTCATTATAGAAATTGGGAAAGATCAAACAAAATGAGTTTAATGTATATGCGAATGAGTATTGCTAGCAACATTAAGTCAGTTCTTCCTAAAACTGAAAGTGCTAAAAAATGCTAAAGTTTGTAGAAGAGCGCTCCCAAACTGCTGACAAGTCTCTTGCTGGGACACTAATGAGTACATTGACCACCATAAAATTTGATGGTTCTCGTACTATGCATGAACATGTCATTGAAATGACAAACATTGCAACAAGACTTAAGACATTGGGAATGAATGTGAATGAAAACTTCCTTGTGCAATTTATACTAAATTCATTAACATCTGAATATGGTCCTTTCCAAATGAACTATAACACCATAAAAGATAAATGGAATGTGTATGAATTGTATAGTATGTTAGTTCAAGAGGAAACCAGAATGAGGAGCCAAAAAATCATTCCATCAATTATGTTAATCATCAAGGAGCTAGAAAGAAAGTCAGTAAGAAACATGAGAAGAAAAGGAAGGGACTCTTAAAGATTAATGAGTCCTCTTCTCAAATTCATAAGAAGGAACATCATGGTAACAAATGTCGTTTTTGTAGAAAGATTGGACATTTCCAAAAGGATTGTCCAAAACACAAAGGTTGGTTTGAAAAGAAAGGAAAGCCTAATGCTTATGTATGTTTTGAATCAAACTTAGCAGAAGTTCTTTCTAATACTTGGTGGATTGACTCTGAATGTATTGCTCATGTTTCTAATACTATGCAGAGATTCATTACAACCCGAACTACAAGACCAAATAATTTTTTTGTCTTCATGGGAAATAGAGTGAAGGTTCTAGTGGAAGCCGTTATGACTTATTGTTTAATATTGACACTGAACGTCATTTAGATTTATTTGAAACCCTTTATGTACCTAATATATCTAGGAATTTGGTTTCTTTATCTAAAGTTGATATTGTTGGATACTATTTTAAATTTGGCAATGATATTTCAGTTTGTATAAATATACTCATTTAATTGACAATACTATACTATATGATGGATTGTACAAGTTAAATCTTGATAATTTTTTTCCTGAGACACTTTTAACATTGCATCATAACATTGGAATTAAGCGTGGCTTAATTAATGAACATTGTGCTTACTTGTGTCATAAACGTTTGAGACATATTTATAAAGAAAGAATGAAATGATTAGTAAAGAATGAAATCCTTCTGGATTTAGATTTTACTGATTTGAATATTTGTGTGAATTGTATTAAAGGTAAACAAACAAAACACATAAAGAAATGAGCCACAAGAAGCACTCAGCTTCTTCAAATTATACACACAGATATTTGTGGACCTTTTGTTGATAATTCTTTCAATAAGGAAAAATATTTCATTATCTCGATTGATGATTATTCACGTTATGAACATATCTATTTATTGTCTGATAAATCTCAAGCGTTAAAATCCTTAAAGATTTACATTACTGAAGTTGAAAGACAATCAGATAAAAAAGTGAAAATTATCAGGTCTGGTCGAGATATTGAGTATATGGAAGATATGATGAAAATGGACAACATTCAGGTTCATTTGCTAAATTCCTTGAAAGTCATGGCATATATGCACAATACACAATGCCAGGTACACCGCAACAAAATGGTGTATCAGAAAGGTTTAATAGAACATTGTTGAACATGGTTAGGAGTATGTTGAGTAGTCCATCTTTACTTATTTCATTGTGGAGTTATGCTTTTAAGACCACCATGTATTTATTAAATATGATTCATAGTAAGGTAGTTCCAAAGACTCCTTTTGAACTGTGGACATGAAGGAAACCTAGTTTATGGCACATGTATGTTTGGGGATGCTCGACGGAAATTAGAATTATAAACCACAAGAAAAGAAACTGGATGCAAGAACAATCAATGATCCTTTCATTGGTTATCCAGAAAAATTAAAGGGTATAGATTTTATTGTCCAAATCATATTACAAGAATTGTTGAAACTGAGAATGTTAGGTTCATTGAGAATGATGAGATTAGTGGAAGTGAAACACCACATCAAGTGGAAATTCAAGAAGTGAAGGTACAAGTTCCATTTACTTGTGTGCGTAATAATGTTGTTCCTCAAGTTGTTGAACCGATTAGTAATGATGGAGAACAAAAAAATAATCTCATTACTGAAAATGAAATTGATGAACCTATAGTATAAGAATCACAAGAGATAACATTAAGAAGATTTTAAAGAGGAAGATGATATGCTATTCCTGATGATTGTGGTTTACCTATATGAATCAGAATATGACATGAGAATTGAGAATGACTCAGTTACATTTTCACAAGCCATAGATAATGATAATGGTGATAAATGGTTAAATGCCATAAAATATGAGTTAAAATCTATGAAAAAAAATGAGGTTCGGGACCTTGTTCAGTCACGAGAAGATTGCAAAAGAATTGGTTGTAAGTGAATTTTCAAAACCAAATGTGATTCATATGGTAACTTAGAATGTTATAAGGCCAGATTTGTAGCAAAACTATAAAGATACATTTTCACCAGTCTCTAAGAAACACTCACTTAGGATTATCATAACATTGGTGGCTCATTATTATTTAGAGTTAAACCAAATGAATGTGAAAACTACTTTTCTAAATGAGGATTTAATGGAAAAGGTCTATATGGATCAACCAATGGGATTCATATAGAATGGAAAAGAACACATGGTATGTAAACTTAAGAAATCAATATATGGACTTAAACAAGCTTCATGACAATGATATCTTAAGTTTAATGATACTATTGTATCCTTTGGTTTAAGGAAAACATTGTTGGTCGATGTATATACCTAAAGGTCAGTGGGAGTAAGTTTATCTTATTGGTTTTATATGTTGATAACATCTTGCTTGTAACTAATGATCTTGGTCTTTTAAATGAGACTAAGTTGTATCTCTCTAGAAAATTTGAAATTAAAATATGGGTGAGGCAATTTATGTGAACATAATAGAAATATTCTGTGATAGATCACAAATAATTTTAGGTTTGTCTCAGAAAGCATATATTAATAAGACTTTAGTGAGATTCAGAATGAATAAATGTTCAACATCTCCCGTCCAATTCAGAAAGGAGACAAGTTTAGTATCATACAATGTCCAAAAAATGATTTGGAATGGAAGCATATGGAACAAATTCCTTATGCATATATAGTTGAGAGTTTATTACATGCTCAGACTTGTACGTGACTAGATATTAGTTTTCCAGTTCGAATGTTATAAGGATCCAGAATAATCCTGATATATAACATTGGAAAGCTGCAAAGAAAGGTTTGAGATATTTGCAAGTACAAATGATCACATGCTTATTTATAGGATATCAAAACATTTTGAAGTGATTTGATATTCAAATTCAGACTTTGCAAGATGCATGTGCATTCAGTTAGATATGTTTGTTAACTGGAGGAACTATCTCAAGGAAGAGTGTGAAGCAGTTTGTCATTGCTGCATCCACTATGGAAGTTGAATTTGTGGCATGCTTTGATGTCATAGTTCATGTTAAGTGGCTACGAACTTTATTTCAGGACTTGAGTTAGTCGACCGTATTGCCAAACCGCTGAAAATTATTGTGATAATTCCATAGCAATCTTCTTTTATAAAAATGACAAGTATTTCAAATGTGCTAAACTTATAGAGTTGAAATACTTTGTTGATAAATAAGTAGTTCAGAAATTTAGAGTGTCAATTGAACATATTAGCACTAACCTTATGATTGCAGACCCTTTGACGAAAGGGTTACCACCCAAAATATTTTATGGTCATGTTAAAATATGGGCATTATGTCTGCTAATGAATGTTGAACATTATGTTATTAATAAAGTTTCAATGTTTGACACTCTGAGCTCATTAATATTTAAGTTTCTGAATAATATTTTATTTTCATACTTATATACACATGTGAGAATAGTAATGTTAAAAATAAAATTTTCTTTCTAAATGACATTATTATGTGATTCTCATTAATGTGTTATGTTAGGAGTAAGACTAATATAGTAGTACATGAAAATGACTATATCAGATAAATGATATACAACCGCCATGACTCTTATTAGTTCTTGTTCTCAATCATGACTCTGTACTGTAACGAATATGGAAAACATATTTTGATTATCCACATTATGTTTGATATATATCATATCATGAATTGTATTGTATTGTCACATGAGACAAGTGAGAGAATGTAAGAAATGCCTCTTGTGACATGAAGGGATATACTATTTTATTGTTTAAATGACACAACTCTTGAATAAAGAGTTATCAATGAAATGGTAAGAAAGAGTCAATATATAATGCTTGATGGAAGCACTATACTAATCAGAAAAAAGACTTGAAATATTGTCTCTATCTTTGTCTAGAAAGTTTATCTCTATCAGCCATCAATAAAGGAAGAGCATAGAAAGTAAGAGAAAGAGATATAAATTTTTTTCTATTAACCAAGAACAATACAACACATCAAGGAAGATCGTGTCGCCATGGATAGAAATAACCTACAACTATTCTTATTATGTGAAAGTTATAAATTCTTAAGATTACATAATTTCGATGATAACATGAGAGTGAGAGAGTAAACACTCCAATCATTTGATAGAAACAACTCCAGATTAGACTTGATATATGTGAACCGGAGAACGTGTAACTTAGATGTATAAATGAGATGGGGTTTTTAATCAAAGGACTACACATTTTGCTCTTAAAAGAACACAACGATAAAATGAAAATAAGATTAACAAAATACGAAAGAAGAAAAAATAAGATAACAGTTCCTATTCCATCGACAGAGATCACCTGTCCTAATTCTTGTCTCATTTTCCTGTACCAGACCAATGAAAAAGTGACACTTCATTAAAAAGAAAAATTCTAAAAACATAAAATAACATATTTGCATTACTTGGAGAAATCTCATTGGTTAGGAATAAAGAGACATAATATTAATTAAATAAAAAAAATATTAAGAAAAATAGATAATTGTTTCAATGTTTTAAAATAACATGTTAATTCTAAATAATAATAATAATTAAAAATTAATAATATTAAAGAAAAATGTACATTCATTTAAAGTGTTACTCTTAGTAAAGACTTCAATTCATCGATGATTAAATTAAGAGTAAAATTTTTAGATATTTACATTTCAGTATAAATCATCATAATGCGTACAAGAAATTCATCTTCTATTTTACTATATAAGTTTATTTGGTTGTGTTCGTTAATGAAAATGATCTTCCTATAGTAGTTAAACCAGAATAGTTAAGATAAAACGAATAACTTAATCAAATAAATTATACGCATTCACTTTCAATGTATCATCAAAGTTGCAATTAATTCAGAGATGATTGATAATTTTTCCAACATGAATTACTAACGACATCAATAATAAAAGGTTGAAATTGAAATCTCAAATAAATATTTTCTTACTCATATTAAAGTCTATGGGTATAATTTTTGCATAAAAATACATGTTATAAATATTAAATGATTTATAAAAATACATAAAATATTAGGACTTTTGCTGTAAAAGTTTGACAAAAACAATTTGTGATCTTAAGTGCAAAATCATTATGAACTCAAATGAAATAAATATTATAAACAATATCTATATTTATACATGTAAAAACTTTATCTATATCTATAATTTTTAGAAGGAATGTACAATTTGTATAGGGTAAAAATATATAGTAAAATAGGTAAGTAAATTAGGAAAAAAAATTCAGGGGGGCAGTTGCCCCCACCTGCCCTAAAGAAGCTCCGCCTCTGATTGTAGTTATTGAAGTAAACAAAACTTTGTTTCCAGGCTCTTGCATCTTGGACAAGGTTTGATCTTATCAGGCATTTTATCTTCTATTCCATCTTCACTTACTTTCTTATCTTCATTTCTTTGTTTATCATGCAACGTAATTGTTGTTCCAAAGAGCTTAATCCCTTCACTATCTTGGCGTTGACCCATTTTTGACAGATGGCTATGGTGGAGGATGAGGGATATCATGGAAGCCCTTTTATATAATCTTAGGAATAGGATTACCAACTAGATATAGTGATGTAAGATTTCATTAGACTCTCAAGTATTAAATTAGGTTAAATGTTTGATTCCTGAGATATATTTATTGAGAGAAATAATCATATATTCGAAAGTGAAATGATTAGTTATTTATCCATAGAATGAAAGATAACATTGGTATATAAAAAAGAATATAAGATTAGGATAAAGTTAAACTATATAATACTTTTAGCACATACATATAAAATATTGAGAAAAATAATCACATATTCGAAAGTGAAATGATTAGTTCTTTATTAAGAATGAGATATATTATTGGTCATATAAAAAAGAATATAAGATTAGAATAAACTTAAAAATATATAATACTTAACATAAAGTATGGGTGCATTGCCTTAAATGCATGTGGGAGAGGCTAAAATAGGTTTGAATATAAAGTGTAGGTGTTGCCAAATTCCAACAAAAAGATTTGGAGGATACTATTAAAAGCTATGCATGAAGTTTTTATACGCATCGGTCAGTAGTGCACGTCATCATTGTGCAGGGCGTGAATGTGAAAACGTTGGGCAAATCCAGGTAGATAGTGTAGAAAGTGCAAAAGTGGACGAAGAAAGTGTGATGGGAAAATTGAATTTAGACTCTACTTTTAGGAAATTCAAAAAGTAATTAGTATAATATGTCTATTTCAAAACTATATATACCTTTCATAGCTTGAATATAAAATGTTTGTTTGATAAAACTAATATATATCGGAAGCTTTTAGTTGTATATATAATTTATTTAACTAGAGTTGTTTAATTAAACTAGCTTTTTACGTAATAGACGTTTGGAAAAATGATTAAAAAGTACAAACAATATCTATTTATTAATTAAATAATTAATAATTATAGTAATTAAATATATAAAAATTTTAAAATTCTTAATTTTAATATTTTATTTGCCGTTAGACATGCAATATTTTATTTATTTATCTGTTTTATCTCAATATACTTTTAGTCGCTTTTAATATATATACAATACAATTGCATAAGTTTATAGTATTCTTCTTTTGTTGACACTATATATCATTAAAAAATATGATATGAAAATAATTTTTATATTCGTTTAATAATCAAATGCAAGAAAAATTTATGCATCATAAAAAATAAAATGTGAAAATAATGTATATTATACGTCACAAAAAAAGGTTTTTTAGTTAAGGTTAACTATGTAATTTATTAAAAATTTGAAGGGTGAAATTGATAACCGAATTATTGAAAGCCATTTTCATATTCTAAACGCTACTTCAAGTAGTTTTATGAAAATAACTTTTAAATACTACAAACTCCATTTTTAAAAGCTTGATCTTTTGTTAATTTTCATTTATCGAACGATTCTAATAGTTTATTTATCGAGCAAAAAAGCTACAAACTATTGTTATTTATGGAAGTATGTTACATTCTATTAAGTACAATTTTTTAATATCTTTAACAATCACGACAATTTTATATTGATTCATGTAGGTGTCACAGAATGAATAAGATTTCAGTTATTCTCTATTTCAACATGATATGTGAAGGAAGGAAATGAGTTATGCATGTATAATGGAGAGAAAAATCTTCACAAATACAGCACATGTACACTGAGGTGTGAAGTATGATATATATTTTGAAGAAAGTAGTTTTTTAATAGATATAGGATATGATTGTTAGTTATTTAGATTTAATTAAATTTATATTATATTAGTATTTATAAAATGTTTTTGTGATGTAAGATAGTGAGACTTATGTGGTGATCATCATTATATTATGTTTCATTCTCTTTAAGTAGAGTATTATCATCTATAATATGATAAACTAAAATTGAAGAATTTAGTGCTTATTTAATAGTTTAGTTTATCAATTTTTTTATGAATAGAATAATTATAGTGTTTTTCATAGATGGCCAACAACACTTGATGAACTGGTGCTTTTATCTTTTTACTCATCACTCCAAAGTAACCATTATTCTGCACCACCACCACCATCCTTTTATCCTCATCATTGTCAATATAACTCACAACCTCACGAGACGGATCAGTATTTTCAACACCACTCTCACCATATGCCTCACTCTCCTTCCTTCTTCACTGGGCAATTCCAATACGATCACACACCTTTACCTCCCACACATTGGCCCCCACCCCACCCTATTCCTCCTCTAACCCTTATCCCTACCATCAAAACCACATTCCACATCCTTATCCTTAGGAATGGAGCAAGCAACCTCGCCTCCCAACCAACCCTATCCATCCCAAAATAATGAAGAGGATTTCTATAGTGCTAGAGTTGGTACCAACATTCGTGGTCCAAACTTTTCATTCAAACCAACCAACAAGTTCATCATTCATTAGCAGGAGGTTACTAGATATCCTCCCATTCTAGATCTTTTTTATGGTATAAGAGAGTTGCTGCTCAAATTGAAAGAGGATTTGAAGACAAATATTCTTATCCACTCACCTTGGTTTCTACCTCACACACAACATCATCAGAAGTAAAAAAAAAGTTAGAAAAAATATATATTGCTTGAGTATTCTGAATAATACCTCTCATTTCATTAATTGAATTTGGAGTCATAATGCTCCTTTTATACTTATACAAACTATTGCTTATGATGCAAGCTATCCCAATGATTCCTAACAAACTTAACTAATTAATCTTTGTTCATTCCCTTAATGTCCCAATAATACTAACTAACAATTAGGCCTAAAACTGAATTATATTGGATTACATAAAAGCTTAACCAAAAACATCATAAGAAGCCAAGGTTGGCTAATCTGGTTTGTGCACCATGCCATTCCTCGCCTGGGCCATGCTCTGTCTTGCTTGGTCTGTGCCTTGCCTTGCCTAGCCTGTGCCCTGCCTTGCCTGACCCGTGCCCTGCCTTGCCTGGTCTGTGTTGTCCTGCCTTGCCTGGTCCGTGCCCTGCCTTGCCTGATCTTCCTGATGCATCAAGGCCTTGTCTCTATGGTCAAGTCCATGTGCCACATTGTGCTTGTGCTTGTCTCGGTCAGTTTGTGGCGAAGTGTTGTTTTGTGTTGGTTGCTTGAGCACCAAGGGAGCATGTGATTCATGCTTATTGTTCAATATCCCCCCCCCCCCCAGGGAGCATGTGATTCATGTTTATTGTTCAATATCCCCCCGCAAACTGGAGAGTATATATTAATTACTCCCAGTTTGTTGAGTAAGAAATGGAAAGGGGAAGGATCTAGTGATTTGGTAAGGATGTCGGCAAGTTGTTGTTGTGTATGAATTGGGAGAAGGTGGAAGAGTTTAGAATTGAGTCTTTCACGAACCACATGACAATCAATGTCAATGTGCTTTGTTCTTTCCTGAAAGACTGAGTTTGTTGCTATGTGCCTTGCCGAATTGTTGTCACAGTATAGTAATGCTGGTTTGATGAATGGAATCTGGAAGTTGATGAGCAGGTATGTTAGCCATTGGATCTCACATGAGGTGGCTGCAAGTGCTCGATATTCTGCCTCTAAAGATGATCTTGCCACAATTGTTTGTTTCTTGGATTTCCATGAAACCAAGGAATTGCCTAAGAACACACAAGCTCCACTGATGGATTTCCTTGAGTCAAGGCATGCTGCCCAGTCTGAGTCACTGAATGCCTTCAATTGTAGAGGAGAAGTGGAAGAGTAGAGTAAGCATTGGCCTGGATTGCTTTTGATATACCTTAGAATTCTGCTTAGGGCTTGATGGTGAATGATGGTTGGCTTTGCCATGAATTGGCTTACTTGTTGGACAACATAGCTTAAATCTGGTCTTGTATTGGTTAAGTAGATCAATCTTCCTACAAGTCTTCTGTATGAAGCTGGATCATGGTAAGGTGAGAAGTCATCTTGATGTAGCTTTGTTGTCTTGATGATTAGTGTTGGAGCAGGCTTAGAAGCCAAGAACCCTGTATCTGATAAGATATCCAGTGCATACTTTCTTTGACATAGGGTGATACCTGCGATTGATCTAGAAACTTCCAATCCAAGAAAGTATTTTATAATGCCAAGGTCTTTGATCTTAAATTTTTTATGTAAACAGTTTTTAACAGATGATATTTCATGCAAATCATTTCTTGCTAATACTAAATCATCAACATATATAAGCAAAGCTGTAAACTTGAAACCCAAGGCTTTGGTGAACAAGGAGTGATCATGGTGGGATTGTGTGTATCCCAATGAGACAAGAGCTTTGGTTAATCGAGTAAACCATTGCCTTCCTGCCTGCTTTAGTCCATACAGGGACTTATGAAGTTTGCAAACCTTGTTTCGTGCCTTGCATACTACTCCTTGTGGTATTTCCATATAGACATCCTCATTTAGCTCTCCATGAAGGAAAGCATTATTGACATCTAACTGGTGAACAACCCAGTTTTGTGAGGCTGCTATGGCAAAGAGTAATCTAACAGTGGTTAGCTTGACCACTGGAGCAAAGGTGTCTAAAAAATCAATGCCCTCGGTCTGGTCATAACCCTTTGCTACTAACCTATCCTTATACCTTTCTATTGAGCCATCTGAGTTATACTTGATTTTGTATACCCACTTGGAACCTATAGGTTTCTTATTTGCTGGAAGGTCAACAAGTGACCAAGTTTTGTTAGCTCAAGGGCATTCAGTTCGTCTTGCATAGCCTTTATCCAGTGAGGGTGCTTAATGGCTTGGTAGTAGAACCTAGGCTCATTTTTAGTGGTAATGGAAATGACATGTTTTAGGTGATTTGGTGAAATGGAGTTGTAAGACAGG
Organism: Lupinus angustifolius; assembly: GCF_001865875.1. Taxonomy (NCBI): domain Eukaryota; kingdom Viridiplantae; phylum Streptophyta; class Magnoliopsida; order Fabales; family Fabaceae; genus Lupinus; species Lupinus angustifolius. Next base: position 7,241,866 of record NC_032009.1, on the reverse strand, counting down.
ACAGATGAGAGGGGGTGGTGCACATCTTTAACTAAAGTTTTGTGTAAGGACAAATTGCAATGAAAGTCTTATAGGTAAGTTGGTGCCTGCCTTGGACGACTAGACCTCCTAAGATGGTTAGGTGAGGTGTTGTTGTTTGATGTGTCTTGATCAGAATGACCAACCTCTATGTTGTCTTCACCCCGTGCATCATGATTTGTGTTGGTGCCCAATGGTTGAGGTGTGTAGTGTGTTGGTTGATCAAGTGGTTCTAAGGTATCAGTGAACATTTCTTCTTGAGTGTTGTCATTCGATGCCTCATAAGGGAACATATGTTCATGGAAGACTACATTCCTAGAGGTGAAAATCTCTCTGTTTTGAAGGTCAAACAGAACATAGCTTTTTGTGCCTAGCTTGTTCCCTAAGTATATGCACTTTCTTGCCCTTGGGTCAAGCTTGGACCTATGTTGGGCAAGAGTGGATGCAAAAGATAAACATCCAAAGACCTTCAATCCCATAAGGTTAGGTGGCTTGTTGTGTAAGAGTTCATAAGGGGACTTATCTTGAAGAATGTGACTTGGGAGCCTGTTTATGAGGTAAGTGGCATGTTGCACTGCATAGGTCCAGAATGATTTTGGTAACTTGGATTGAAAGATAAGAATTCTAGTGACATTTAGGAGGTGTCTATGCTTCCTTTCTACTACTGAGTTTTGTTGAGGAGTTTCTACACAGGAGGTTTGGTGAAGTATGCCATTGGAACTATAGAGAGTTGGCATATTGAAATCACTTCCATTATCACTCCTTATGACTTTAATCATTCTGCCAAATTGTGTTGAATTAGCTTGATGAAATCTTGAACTATTGTCCTTGCCTCAGACTTGGTCCTCATGATGTAGAGCCAAGTGTGCCTAGTGTGGTCATCCACAATGGTGAGAAAGTACCTATGGCCATGTATAGAGGTGTGGGAAATGGGCCCCCATATATCCATGTGGACTAAATCAAAGGCATGCTGAGTTCTATTCATACAGTTAGGAAATGGAAGTCTAGTTAGTTTTCCTAAATGACAGTAATCACATACATTTCTAGAATCAAACTTAACATAAGAACATGACTTGCATACTGAACTCAAAGTATTTGCAGAGGGATGTCCCAATCTGAAGTGCCATAGGTCAAAGAATGAAATGTTTTCTGATCTATTTACATTGTGAATCCTACATATTCTATCTCTAAAACTTCTTTTAAGCATGTACAATCCATTTCTCACTTCAGCACGTCCAATCAACCTCAAGGTAATCATATCCTGAATAGAACAATTGGAGCTGTCAAAGATTAGTTTGCAGTGCAAGGAGTTAGTTAGCTTATGAATGGAAATCAAGTTGAAATTAAACTCTGGCACATAGAGGACATTATGCAGTATTAGTGAGTCAGTAAGATTTACTGTCCCTGATATCTTTGCCGACACTGTGTTGCCATTTAGAAGGCCAATGGTGATTGGCTTAATGTTGTGGTGAATATCGAAAATGGACAGGTCAGGGCACACATGATCTGTGGCCCCTGTGTCCATTATCCAGTATATGTTGTTACCTGATTAAGGATGTTCATCCTTGTCTTTCTTACCTTTTTGTGCATTGGTGGGATCCATTGTGAGTTGATTCACAATGTGATCTCCATTTGACTTGTTGATGCTCTTGAGTAAGGTTGCCAATTGCTCATATTGCTCAGCACCAAAGTGGAATTTGCTTCCTTCGACATTGTTTAGAAGTGCCTATGGCTCAACATCCTTCTTATGTGCAAGCTCAGCACCAGTTGTGTTGACTGATCCCACTTCTTGCCTTGTTCTTGATTGTTGAGGATTTGGTGGGAATCCATGCTTGAAATAACATGTATCTATGGTGTGTCTCTATCTGCCACAGAAGGTGCAGACCTTGATTCCATTGCCCCTTTGATTGTTGAATCCTCTACTTGTGCTTCTTCCTCTGCCTTGCATATAGCCATTTCTTTGTCCACTTTGTCTTGTCCTCCATTGAGGTGCATTATCATACCTGTTTGTTGATCTCTCCTTCATGAAATTTATGAGAGCCTTTGGTGATTTCTCAGTTATTTGTCCTTCTTGTTGGATTAATAGAGAGAAGGCTTTACTCATATGAGGTAGTGGTTCCATGAGCAAGATTTGAGTCTTTGTTGTGTTGAATTCATCATTTAACCCTTTTAGGAAACAAATCACATACTCATTCTCCCTTTGATCCTTTATCATCTTGATCATTCCACAATTACATCTTACTATGCAAGTGCAGGTGGGTATTGGCCTCAATGATTCAAGATCCTCCCATAAAGTTTTCATTTCAGTGAAGTAGTTGGAGATTGTTCTATCACCTTGCCTCATGGAGTGTAGCTCCTTGAGCAAGTCTGAAGTTCTGAAATAATCTCCCTTGGAGAATCTGTCCTTGAGGTCAACCCATAGATCTCGAGCATTGTCAATGTACACAATGCTTTGTGCAATTGGTTGGGAGATGCTTCTTGTTATCCATGAGACAACCATGTTGTTGCACCTCTCCCATATGTCATATTCTGGTGTGGATGGGCTTGGTGCACTAATTGTCCCATTCACAAATTTAAATTTGTTCTTTGAGGATAATGCTCTTCTCATAGCTCTGCTCCACGAGTGATAGTTGATCCCATCTAGAGGTGGTGTTGTTAGGATTGCCCCTGGATTTTCTCCTGGATGGAGATAGTAGGGGTTGTGTTGAATGTCATTGTTGGTTATGCTCAATTGTAGATCCTGATCTGGTGTTGTGTTCAGTGCTTGTGCCATTGCTTCTACCTTGCCTTTTCTTGAATGTGTGATTGAACTATTTCTTGAATTCTTGGTCAGGGTTCTTGACCAGATGACAAGGCTTTTGCTGATCTTTGGTCAGATTTCTTGACCAAGAGTTGTTTAAAGAGAGGGATGCACAATCATAGCTCTTGATACCATATTGCTTGAGTATTTTGAATAATACCTCTCATTTCATTAATTGAATTTGGAGTCATAATGCTCCTTTTATACTTATACAAACTATTGCTTATGATGCAAGCTATTCCAATGATTCCTAACAAACTTAAATAATTAATCTTTGTTCATTCCCTTAATGCCCCAATAATACTAACTAACAATTAGGCCTAAAACTGAATTATATTGGATTACATAAAAGCTTAACCAAAAACATCATAAGAAGCCAAGGTTGGCTAATCTGGTTTGTGCACCATGCCATTCCTCTCCTGGGCCATGCTCCATGCTCTGTCTTGCTTGGTTTATGCCTTGCCTTGCCTGGCCCGTGCCTTGCCTTGCCTGGCCCGTGCCCTGCCTTGCCTGGCCCGTGCCCTGCCTTGCATGGCCCGTGCCCTGCCTTGCATGGCCCGTGCCCTGCCTTGCCTGATCTTCCTGATGCATCAAGGCCTTGTCTATATGGTCAAGTCAATGTGCCACATTGTGCTTATCTCGGTCAGTTTGTGGTGAAGTGATGTTTTGTGTTGGTTGCTTGAGCAGCAAGGGAGCATGTGATTCATGCTTATTGTTCAATAATATATATGACAACTTCTCCTTCTTCATCATCACAACTGACGAATAATGCATTTTCGCCAAGAACCACCATCTCTTTGTCATTTTCCTCACTGACAATCAATTTCGGCAAGAGAAATTCTGGAAAAGAAATGCATCTCTTTGTCATGTACCTCTTCTAGCAACTACCTTCCATTACAATGGTCTTCTTTAATGGTGTCTATTGTTGCCGCCTTCACATTGCCTATATGAGCTGGAGCAACAACTTAGGTTCTTAGAACTTAGGCCTCTTATTGTTGAGTAATGATGAATGAACACTAGATATCCTCCATATATCATTATTATTAAATTAAATCATCCACCAAATGATGAATGAACACTAGAAACCGTGAGTGGTTCTGGAACTCTACTAGTGTTTATATGAATACACATTATAAGCCTCATAACTTAAGTAATTGGTCACCTTTGAGAATTTGTCCAAGAGCATGGCCTCATTCAAGTGGTTGATATAACTTCAACCAGCAAATGTCCAATCTTGGAGTGTCTGAGGTGTGGATATTGAAAGACTTCAACGATCAATTCAATATTTATAGAAAATATTATATAGAGAGAAAGTGTAGAAAGATGTCAAAGCCAAGTAAGAGAACATGAATAACACTCACTTTAATGGAATGCATCCTCTATTTATACTAATTTAGGATGTGCTTACTTTAATGTGAAAGAATGTCTATGGATATCATGGCTAATATTATTCTTTTGTCTTGTCTCTATACCAATTTGTAATAGACCTATGTCTGAGCCTATACAGGCTCTGAGCCAATTTGGCGGTGTCCAAGGCAGCTCATAGATGCTTCTTAGATGTTCATATCTTCTTAAGTATCCTTTTTGGCTAGATCTAGAACTGTGTACAACTTTATGGGCTGGTCCAGATCTTGGACATGTTTTGGACCTGAGGCTGGTCTTCTGAAATACATGTCTTATGAGTTTATTCATAGGAGACCTATTTTATACAATTAGGAACATTGTCCTTAAGAAGATCTGCCTCTACAAACAAACCTAGGGGACTTAAGGTTAAATTGTCTCAAAGTTTCTAATATATATGCTTAAAGTAGCTTGGATGCTTTCTTTTGACACACTTTCTCAAGCCATGTGTTTTAAGTCTGTGGAGGGAAGACGTGACAATGGTGTTTTTGGGCTGAACTAAGATGGGGATCAACCTTAGTATCTTTGGACAATTATGAATAGAATGTGAGATAAGTATCTTAGATACCTCCTCTGTTTATTTCGCTATCTATTTATACTGATGTAGGTTGGCTCACCTTATACTGAAAGAAGGTGCAATTATGTAATGAATGAGGTCATATTATGTTTTGTCACTCACCTAGTTTTGGTAGGCCTATGCATGAGTCTATGATGTGTTTTAAATGCTCTTTAGTGGAGTCTTCCTTTGTAAGTATCCTCCATATCAAATCATAGACCTTGATGGGTCTCATTGGGTCGGATCTTAGGTCAGTCTTAGGCCTTTGGGATTATAGCGTTGGACCTTATTGACTAATTGGTCGGATTTTTGACCTTATTGGCTAACCAATGGCAATGTTTGGGTAGAAGGTGACTGGTTGAAGGGTAAGTTGATGGCTAGTAGCTAACTAATTGGGGACCGACTGGTGGGAAATGTTGGGTCGCTCGTGGCTGGTCAAATATGCTTTGAACCTATGGGTAGGAACATATACCTCTAGTTTGATGACATGATTGTAACTGTACATACCTTCAAACTTGTGAGTTTTTGAATTTGTTGGCCGCCCATGGCTGGTCAAATATGCTTTAGATCTGTATAGTTGATCCAAGTTTGGTAGCATGATCATATCCATGAGTGCCAATAGACTTGTGAGTTCTAGCTTTGTTACTAGATTGATTTGATTTTTCATTGTTCACGACTAACTTTTGAGTTTTCTGACCCTCTTTACATGATAAGAATTTCATTTGTATGCTTAAGAGGATAGAGTCTACATTCTTATGCATTAATTACCGAATTAATATATAATTATTATTTATAAAATATATATTATGATTCAGTAATAACGGACAATTAATCTGAGCCCAATTCAATTGAGAAAATTCTACCATGCAACTTTTATTATTTCACTATCAATTTGCAGGTTATACATAAATAATCTCATTTAGGCATGGAAAGTGAAACTTTTGGTAACCAAAGAATGATCAAGAGTTACATGGCAAAACTAGAGATAAAAGGGTCACATGGGGGATGTAAAGGGAAAAGAAAGCAGTAATTAGAAATTAATATAAAGGTTGTATTGGGTAAGACCTTAGGATGCAACATACTTATGTAAAAAGTATGAATTGATACATACCACAAAAATAAAATACAAGAATATTTGTTAGTCAACACAATTTATTGTTGTCCTTGAAAAAAATAGTTTTTCATGGTCAAGTGGATCCCTTTATGAAAAAATACGAATAATTGTTTAAACAAAAAATCCCTTAAAAAATATGCACTCCAATGTTCTAAACAAATATTATACCCACCTATACAAAAGATTTTATTTTATTGATGTCAACTATATTTCCGTTTTCCCCATTATGTCTCCAAGATTTGAAGTTACACCAATAGAAAAATTGGTTAATAACATGGCAACAAGATTGAAATAAAGTAAAAAATTGCAATAAAATCAAGAACTCAGTATTAAAGTCACCTCTAGTTCATCATGACCGAGATGAAGCACACATGCCACATGATCGAGCCAAAGTGCATATTGACCAGGCCAAAATAAAATCTCACCGAGCAAAACTACCACATGACCGAGGAAAATTCAATCTTGGCCGAGGAATTATGGTTCGTGACCGAAGGAATAAAGAATCTGGGCAAGACAGTGCACACCATCAGCGCACTAGCCTGAGCTGTAACACCCCAGCCTTGACATGTGACCATATGGACCATGAATTTACTGAGCGTGCCACCTATTAAGCTTAAATCCCTCTGCAGTATTTTATTCCCCCTAAAGGGAGCCTCCGTGACTCGAATCCAGGACCTCAGGGACTACAGGGGGTATTTAAGCTTAATAAGTGACACATTCAGTAAATTCATGGTCCATAGGGTCGCATGTCAAGGCTGGGGTGTTACATGAGCCATCACACAATACTCTGACCGTGGCACACATGCCCTGACGCATATATTCTGACTAAGGCGCCAAGGACCTGACGCATCAAATTTGACCGAAGTCCCCTGACCATGGCGCATCAGATTTGGTGTCCTAATCTTTTTTCAGTCTTAGGCATATTTCATGAGCGTTTATTTTCCATTTTCTTCTAGATCTTTATTAGAAGAAGTTTGTTAAGGGTTGTTAGGAGTTTTCAAGTTTTTTGGGTTAGTTAGAATAGTTGCTTGTTTCTTAAGCAACTAACTAACCTTCTCCGTTTTGTATAAATTGAGTTCTTAGCCACTCTTCTAATTTAATTAAACATGAGGTCATTAAGTCAATTTTGCAATATGGTATTAGAGCCTTCAATTTGAAGGTTCTAGTTACCACTTCCGCTGCATTACAAAGCCAAGATTATGGCCAAAAGAAAGCAAACTCTCCACAACTCTTTCTTCAATCTTCTTCTTCTGATATCCAAGCAACATGGCAGACATATCATTCAATGAACATGAAAGGGATTTGCAACCCACATACAACAACAATGACCTGAAGAATCCTTTCTATCTTCATCCTAGAGTTAACCCAAGAGCTATGTTGGTGACTACCCCTTTGGATGGATCCACCTACCAATCATGGAGCAGGACCATGAGAAGGCCCTTGCTCTCCAAGAACAAATACAAGTTTGTGGACGACATGATAACAACTCCAAGAAAATCGGATCCATAATTTGACACATGGTGGCGTTATAACACTATGGTCATCTCCTGGATAACTAGATGCCTCACATTAGAAATCTTAGAGAGCACTGTCTATATTGAAAATGCTCAAGATATCTGGCAAGATTTTAAAGAAAGATTTTCAAAAGGGGATTACGTTCACATGTCTGATCTTCTACATGACCTACATTCCATCAAATAAGGAGATAGAACCATTTCCAAATACTTCACAGATCTAAAGACACAATGAGAAGAGCTTGAGGCCATTGCCATACTGTGTATGTGAGACAAGGTGCAAATGTTGGGTTCTTGATAAGATGAAATCATGTCGAGAGAATGAATATGTGACATGCTTTCTAAAAGGACTCAATGATGAACTCAACACAACAAGGTCACATATCTTCTTGATGGAACCCCTGCCATCAATAAGCAAGGTGGTTTCACTAGTTCTCCAACAAGAAAAACAACAAGATTCGAGCACAATAAATTCAAAAACCTTGTTCAACAATTCAAATATAAGGAGTCAAGTCACTACAAGTGGTACAACACAATCTTGGAGGTCAAGAAATTCTCTGCCAAGAGGAAGCATAACACAAAGCAAAGGTAGAGGATCAGGCAAGTTTTCAAAGGCAAGCTTCACAAAGATTTGTACCTATTGTGGTAAGGAAAGACACACAATGGAAACATGCTACTTTAAGCATGAATTTCTACCTAATTGGAAATAAGAACCCTCAAGACAACCAAGCAATCTTATAAACAATGCTGCCATTGAGGATTCTAGACCACAAGGTACCAATAATCAAGCCTAGAAAGCACAAGTCAAGGGACCAAAAGCTACAAGTTTGGGGCAAAACATTATGCACAATTGGCTTCTCTACTGAAGGATTGCATTGCAACAAATGAAGGCAACCATAACATCAATCAATTAAGCATTCTGGCAGCAGCTGAGGACTTTGATAATAAGTCACAAGATGATCAAGAAATATCAGGTAACATCTCTCGTTGGGTCTTGGATTTTGGTGCCACAAACCATGTTTGTCCTAACATGAGTGAGTTCACCAGTTACCACCTAATAAGACCCATTATCATCGGACTGCCAAATGGATTAATCACCTTGGCAAGGGTCACAAGAACTGTCATACTTTCTAGTTCAATAATATTGCATGATGCGCTATATGTGCCAGATTTTAAGTATAATCTGATTTCAGTTCACAAATTAACCAAGTCTATGAATTACAAATTAATCTTCAATGCTTTGAAATGCTTTATCTAGGATATGACTACCTTGAGGATGATTGGACTTGATAAAATACAAAATAGCTTATATATGATTAAAGGGAACTTAAGGGCTGGGCATAGAGGTTGTTTTAATATGGCATACACTGACCCCTGTTTTGATTTGTGGCATTTTAGGTTATGACACCCTTCTATTAATATCTTGAACTCTATCTGTAAGAAATATTCCTATGTGAAAGATAATCTTGCTATTGTATGTGAACACTATCATTTTGGTAAACAAAGCAGACTCCCCTTTTCTAGTAACAATAATAGATCTGCTCACATATTTGATTTGGTTCACATGAACATATGGGGACCTATTGGAAGTGTATCCCTAGATGGCCACAAATATTTCCTAACTATCGCAAATGATCATTCTAGGCATACTTGGCTCTTCCTTATGAAGACTAAAGGGGAAGCTAGATGACTTATGCAAGACTTTGTCAAATTGGTTAAAACACAATTTGGCAAGATAATCAAGGCTATAAGGAGTGACAATGGAATTGAGTTCCATGTCCATGTCTTCTTCAAAGAGTATGGTATAATACACCAAACCTCTTGTGTAGAAACTCCTCAATATAACTCTGTTGTTGAGAGGAAACATAGGCATTTCTCGATGTCACTAGGACTATCCTTTTTCACTCTGGCTTACCTAGAATCCTTTGGTCTTATGTTGTCCAACAAGTCACCTACCTCATAAACAAAATGCTAGTCCCTCCCTACAACACAAGACTCCCTATCAGCTCCTATATGACAAATCCCCAAACCTTCTAGAAACAAAGGTCTTTGGGTGCCTATATTTTAGCTCAACCCTTACTCAACAAAGGACCAAATTGGATCTCAAGGCTAGAAGATGCATCTTCTTGGGTCACAAGACTGGACCAAAGGGCTTTGTCCTATATTATTTGAAAAATAGAGAGATATTTCAATCCAGGAATGCGATCTTCCATTAGCACATCTTCCCCTATAAAGGGGTGGGCCATAATAGTAAACCTGATGGCCACACTAATAGTGAGCTTCCACATCCTATCTAAGATGATATTGACTTCACCATTATGGACAACATCAACCAGGATCATAAGCAAGTGACCAACCAAGATCATGAACAAGACGTATATCACCATAACAACTTGGACACTCACCCTCACACTAATGATCCTGCTTTGTAGGATACTAGGAGATCTACTAGGACTAGATACCCACCTACCTACTTAAGGGACTACCACTGTAATCTTCTTAGTCAACACAAATCAGGACATGAGAAATGTGTCTACCATCCTCTCTTATCTGTACTACCCTACACCTATATTTCACCTAAGCATCTACAACATACCCTAGCTATTTCCACAAACATAGAACCCAAAACTTACAACCAAGCTGTGAATTCTGAGCATTGGATTAAGGCTATGTAGGATGAGCTCACTACTCTTGAAATGAATGGAGCATAGTTAACCTCCCCCCAACAAGTCAGCCATTGGCTGCAAGTGGGTCTAAAAGATTAAATACAGCTCAAATGTGACCATTGAGAGGTACAAGGTTAGGTTGGTAGCTAAGGGCTTTAACCAAACTGAAGGGATTGACTTCTTTGAAAATTTTGCACCCGTTGTGAAGTTAACAATAGTTAGACTTTTGCTTGCCATTGCTTTCTAAAAGAATTGGATTGTCCATCAACTTGATATAAACAATGCATTCCTACATGGGGAACTAAGTGAGGAGGTCTACATGACCATACCCAGGGTGTCACTACACATGACCCAAAGATAGTTTGCAAGCTGTAAAAATCCTTATATGGTTTAAAGCAAGCAGGAAGGCAATGGTACCAAAAACTCTCTGGATCTCTTCTATCCTTGGGATATATTGAATCCCATCATGACCATTCATTGTTCACCAAAACCAAAGGAAAATGATTTACTGTCTTGTTGGTCTATGTTGATGACTTAGTCCTAGCTGGTAACAATGAGACCAAAATTAACAATGTAAGATACCACCTTCACAAACAATTCAGAATTAAGGACTTAGGAGCCTTAAAGTATTTTCTTGGACTTAAGATTGTCAGGTCCAAAAGAGACATCACCATTTTCCAAAGGAAGTATGCCCTTGACATACTTGTTGATACATGCTTCATTAATTGCAAGCTTGTACCTACTCCTATTGTCAAAACAACCAAACTACACCAAAATGATTCCCCTACTTATGTTGATCATGTCCTCTATAGAAGGTTAGTGGGAGGCTTCTCTACCTAACTAACACAAGACCTAACATCAGCTTTGTTGTCTAACAACTAAGCCAATTTATGGTTTGTCCTATTGATAAGCATCACAAAGCCCTATGCAGGGTGCTAAGGTACATAAAGGGTAACCTTGGTCAAGGTTTATTCTACTTTGTCATTTCCCCTATTCACCTAAAAGTCTTTAGTGACTCTAATTGGGCAGCTTGTGTTGATTCTAGAAAATCCATAGGTGGTTGATGTGCCTTTCTAGGGAATTCACTTGTTTCTTGGAAATCCAAGAAGCAAAATACAGTGTCAAGGTCTTTCATAGAGGCTGAGTATCGTGCCTTAGCCTCTACTTCTTGTGAAATCCAATGGTTGACTTATTTGCTTGAAAACTTTCACATAAACTTTACTAAGCATGCTTTGCTGTATTGTAATAATGATTCTGCAAAATATATAAATGCTAACTCTGTATTTCATGAAAGGACTAAACACATTGACATATATTATCATGTGGTTAGAGAAAGATTTCAATCAAAACTTTTCCATTTGTTGCCTATATCTACTTTGGAACATGTTGATATATTAACCAAAGCTTTGGATCCTACATCCTTTCATTACCTCCTTTCCAAGTTGGGAGTAATAAGTATGTACTATCTAGCTTGCAGGGGGTATTAAAGTCACCTCTGATTGATCATGACCGAGATGAAGCACCCATGCAACATGATCGAGCAAAAGTGTAAATTGACCAGGCCAAAATCAAATCTCACCGAGCAAAACTACCACATGACCGAGGAAAATTCAATATTGGCAGAGGAATTATGGTTCGTGACCGACGGAATGGGGAATTTGGGCAAGACAGTGCATCGCCATCACACAATACTATGACCGTGCATAAATTCTGACCGAGGTGCCAAGGACCTAGCGCACCAAATTTGTCTATGTTCCCTTGGCCTTGGCGCATAAACTCTAACCGCGGTACCAAGAGCTTGGCCCACCAAATCTGACCGAGGTCCCTTGGCCTTGGCGCATAGACTTTAATTAAAGTCCCCTGGCCATGGCGCATCAAATTTGGTGTCCTGAGCTTTTTTCAGTCTTAGGCATAGTTCATGAACATTTATTTTTCCATTTGCTTCTAGATCTTTAGTAGAAGAATTTTGTTAAGGGTTGTTAGGGGTTTTCAAGTTTTTTGGGTTGGTTAGAATAATTGCATGTTTTTTAAGCAACTAAATTATCATATTTTTTTAGCAACATAGCATTGAGCCATAGACCTGGAATTGTAACATCAAAATACATGCCTCAACCTAATTACCAACCTCAAAGATTCAAAGCAAATATCAACGGGATCTGGGAAGGTAAATGTATATGTAGCCTTATTCTGCAAACAAAAAGTTGTTTCAAAGATTTGAAAATGTAGCCTAATGGTCAGTGAACGACAATCTTACCTTTGCACTAAGACTTTTGAAAAATAAAAAAAATTCAGATAATAATGAAGTTAGATAAACTAGCTGCTGCTCTAAACTTAATTATTAAAAGATTGACACGATTTATTCACACAAGCTTACATACAACAAAGCCTCTTGCAACTTCACTTCAAGAGGCTAAAAAGAGATAGAGGACTGTGCTTGAATGAAAATTACAAAATAAAAAATAAAGTCATGTGTCACTCCAGTTATCATCATCTTCACCATCATCACTCGCAACAACCTGAAAGTTTCGCAATCATGGATGGTAAATCAGATATAATGCAGACCAAAAAGGAGGAAATAATTATCGGATAACAAAAGAAAAGGAGTGACAAATACTTGACGGATTGCATTTGCTTTCTCTAAAATTGCTGTAACTTCGACACTCGCAGTTGGACCGGTGGTAGCATTCGGCTTTCTGCGTACTGTGCGCCTGAGGTTGATGGACTGAACCAACAAATGACAAGACGATGCAGAAGTTAGCTATAATAAACCATGATTAATGGAATAACTACTTGCAATAATCCTCATTTATTAAGATCATGAATTAGTGATTCAAATTACAGATTGCATCACGTGATACAATCGCAATATTTCTTCACACACAATTGCTGTGCGATACTGAATCATAATGATATGGCTGCATCGGGTCACAGCGTATTCACATAGAGCCACAACGTATCTGCATCGGACCTTATTGAATTCAAAAATAATTTTTTAATAACAAAATAATTCACAGCTGCAACATGCATCACAACAGCATCAATTTGATGTAAAAAATTGACATTTAAAGAACCATTTGATGTACTTATAAATGGAGGAACAATATGATAGAAGTTATAAAATGACTACATACTTTTGTTCTGATTTGTTGTAGGAAATCTTCTCTTTCATCTACTTCCTTTCCCATTCTCAACTGATTTGTTTCCTTATTACCATTCAACTTCTGCTGATCCCACTGTGGGAAAGGCTGAATACATGAATGCTTTGTTAGATTCCATTATCCAACATAGTTGCACAAATACAATGTTTAAGAGAAAGACCAAATCAGTACCTTCTTCAATTTATGTATAATGTTGTCCTGAAACTCAAGATCATCATGATTAATGTGTATTTGCTCAAACTCCGCGAGCATAGATTGATGGAAGAGAATAGATTCTGGAAGACTATGATCATTGATATGTTCAGCATCTTCAGACATAAAATGATGCGTCCCATTTGTCATACCCAACTGTGGTTTTGAGACCTGCCATTGCATTGGAGGGAGAGGTGGTGGTGCTGGAGCTGGTGGTGTAGGCTCAGCATGACTATGCGGCGTTACAACATTATTGCATTCAGAATGCTTATTACTTTCATTCTCGTATATGAGATTCACATTATCGAAACTTGGAAAATCAAGTGGAGGGCCAAATAGTGAAGGTTCCACACCGTTTGTAGTATATGTACTATGTCCACTAGCCACATTGGTATCATCATTGGATACTCCGCCACAATCTTTTGTACATAACACATATTCAGTGGACGACCTTCCATGAGGACAATCATATACCCCATGGTCGCTGCTTTCAGGAGTTTCATCAGATTCCCACTGATCAGAATCATTGTCGGAGCGAGGGCTAAGACAACCATCTGATACATGAGATGATCTACAGAAAGTGTCATTTCCATCAGAGTGAGAGCTTGAATCATCCAAAGGTATGGAAAGCTCTGGGACCAACTGGAACGAAGGAAACATATCCCTTATGCTTCCATGATGATTACTGCCGTCAGGAAATTTCAATTTCAGTTTGGAGATCTCAAGTCCACTAACAGGTTGGAAGGAAATTTTCATATGTTCAAGCGGTGGTGAAGGGGGAAGTGAACCTATAGGATATCCAGAACCAAGTTTCTCTTTGATGGTTGTCTCAGGAGGTGGCTGCTTTACAATGCCATTTTGTTCATTCCGCTCCAATATAATAGATTTCATAGAATTATATGGACTTGTTTTTTCATCGAAAGAAACTTTTCGCTGAAAGCTATTTGTTAATAATCTATGACCAAGTCCGAACACTCGAGATGAGTTTTCACAACCTCCCTGGTTGGGTTCAGTAAGAGCTTTCATGTAAGGAGCTGCTGGGAGAACACATCCAGGTGCAATTTCCACATTTTCCTCCAAAGTGTTCCTCTCAGTTTGCTCGATTCCATTGCTCAGCTGAGAACTGCCAGAGTTCTTTGCAGAGGTACAAGGTTGGTCATTATTATGGCTTGATGTTAAGCAACTAGAACATGGTTCCTTTAGAATCTTTTCAGCAACCTCATTTGACAAATTTCGTTCCTCTTTATAACCATTGCTCTTTTGCATTGAATTACAAGACGAACTATGATCCATCTCACTTTTTGTGATCAAAGACCCTTGACTTAAAGAACTTGAAATGTTAAAATCAGGAGGTTTTGATGGCTGGAGTCCTAATAATCCACCATTAGTCCAGAAACTAACTGAATGATCACTGGAAGACTCTCTATGAGTCTCCTCATATTTACAGATATTGCTGTTGATCCTACCTGCTTCTTCATCTGCTAAATTAGAGCTTTTAGAACCAGAAGACGGTATATCAGTTTCAAAGGGTGCTGAAACCATATCATGAACAGTAGGTAAACCAATGAAGGAATCAGTACATACTGAGTGATGCACAACTGAATTTTCGCATGTTTGAGGAGCCTGTTCACAGATAGGACTCTCTATGGAATGAGAATAAGCTATATCATTCACTATTTCTTTGCTAGCAGGAACATCTGATGGACTCGCTGAACTCAAGTTAGATGCATGTGGTGGTGATGTGAGAGAAGAAATCTCTTGTTGCAAGTCAGGCAAATTCCTGAATGTTTCCTTGTTTAAAGGAACAGTGTCATTTGTCATTTCTTTTCTATCAGGAACATTTGATGGACTCGGTGATCTCAAGTTAGATGCATATGGCTCTGATGTGAGAGGAGGAATTTCTTGCAATGAGTCAGGTAAATAGTCAAATGTTTCTTTGTTTAAGGAAACAGTGTCTCTAGTCATTCCTTCACTATAAGGAATATCTGATGGACACAAAGATCCCAAATTAGATGCATGTGGCTCTGAGAAATCACTGCCTGTTTCATTGTTTAAGGAGACAGTATATCCAGTCTGAGAAACAACGTCAAGTAAATTATTGTCGAATGAATTAGAAGTAGCTTTGGCAACTCTGGTTTCAATCATTCCATGAGTGACATGTGAGGTGACCTGCTCAACCTCTCGTTCCATTTCATAATCAAAATCAATTTCAGATTCTGATTCTATGCTGTTAAGAGCATCCATGTAATTATCAGGTTCACTATCAATATCATCTATTTTAACACTGGTGGAAACTGATTTCAGGTTGCTCTCTTCATCAAGTATGATATCATTGTAATCAATATTTGTTATGGTAACAGCCTCGTCCAGAGGCATATCTGACTCTAGCTTTTCCAAAGGCCTCTCTGGAGTTTTATCTCTACTATAATCTTGACTCGTAGATTCCACTATCTCTTCCTTTTCATCCCACGTGACACCGGATGAACTAGAGGCAACATGCTTTTCCAATGAATCGTGTGAAATACTATCATCTATGAGAGTAGATACTGACTGGAAATTGTTGGTTTTCGCTGCCAACCTTGAAGGGGATGGTTCCTTACAATCATGCTCATCAGACTGCATAGAATTACTTGGATGGAAAACACATTCAATGTAGCTTGCACCAGACTTTGAGTCAAACAAATTTGAACGATCTTCCACATCTGATCTCACTGTCATGTCTGTTGCGGAGGCTGCTTTTGAGGAAGAAGTTCGTCCATTCACAGCGGGAGGAATAAATTGCATTCTGGGTAGTCAATGCACCATGTAAGTGTTGATTGAGAATTAATAACTTATATGCCATCAATATAGTATTCAATAGACATATAGAAGAATAATACCTTCCACTACTGCTATGCACCTGTTCACCCCGCAAAAGCACTCCACTCCTTTGCGATGACCTTCTCTTCTGCCCAACATTTTTTGTATGAGCACCAAGAAATTGTTTGCAAAGAAATTAAGCACATGCATATAACATGAATGAGATTCAGCTAAAAATAATCTTCCCAGTGAGATGCTTTGAACAATGTAATACCTTGTTTTTACGGGTTTTCCTAGCCTTTTGATTGTTCTCAGAGTATGGTTCATATGAATCTGCTGATACTTTCTTGAAGAATGTTGGATCTGAATATCTCTTGAAACAAGATCCTGGCCCACCGATATCAAATCTGATTGACGCCGGAAAAATAGTTTATTAGCCACCACAGGACACTTAACTTAAGCAGGATTAGCTGACTGTAAATGACACAGTTTCAAAGCCCGAAAAATAAGAGAGAGAGAGAGAGAGAGAAATGAGACAAATAGGATAGGGACATAATGCAGGGTACCAGTCCAAATTTGAATGACACCATATTTTCTTACCACCTAGACTCTAGTACATGAACCTTAGCTTAAGGTGCAGTACCTAACTATTCATGCATTCTTAATCAGAGAAAGAAAACAGGGGGAGGAAGAGAAACGAAAGAAACTTTGGCATACTTATCAAGAAAGTTTATGCGCGGAGGATCACGACATTCTTCATATGAATCCATAATAAATGGAGGCAAGTCATTGTAAATGAAATGATTTCGTGCAGCGTTCATGTGAGGATGCCATTCACAACCTGAAAGGAAACTGCTTTCCGTTTAGGAACCTAACATTGTCTCAACATCAAAACCAGTCTTCCAAGTATGTAGTAGTCCATAATTTGAAATAAAATATATAGATGTGTTATATTCAAAGGTGCAAAGCTAGCTTATTGCCACGTAATTGTTCAAGTAAGTTCTAAATACAATTAAAAATATTTTTGAGACAGAAGGTACTGTTTGAATGATATAACTGGAACTTCTGAGTTTGAGTTTTAGCACCGTTCAGTCCTCGATTCCTTTTGGCTTCAATGACAAACAAACCACAGTGCACTAAAAAGGTTTGATAAATGTTCTTCAATATCATATTGACAATATTTAGATTAAAGCATGACCATACTCAGCAATGATCAGCCCTCTATTTAACCATGATATCATGCCCTTCTGGAGACGTGAATATTCAGCCAACCACATTGATTCTGGTTTTCCTTAAATATTTCTCCGAAAATTTAAGAGCTTCCATGCTAACAAAGATTGATATAATAACTAGGCTCTATGCATATTTTTCCTGTGGAAAAGGTGACAGAGAGTGAAATCTGATCACAATCGATATCACGAACCATCCATAATAAACTAGGAGGATGTTTTAGTTTCTAACATAACACTATGTCCTTTGTGGAAAGTATATTTTACGGTTTCATAAGTCCCTTCAAATATTTTTTTGGCAAAGATTGAATTTATTAAGAAAAACACAATAACTCTTTTTTTAAAGCAACATCATTCAGAAAGGAAATATCTTCTGTACTATAAAAAAACACATAATATTTCCAATAAATCCAGACAAAGGATGAGATCATTGTCTAAAAGAACCATACCTGTTGTGTAAGCAAAATGTATATGCCTTGTTTGTCCCAATAAAGCCTTTTCCAAAGGAGTTAGGGAAGCTTCAATGTTTTGAACACGGACCATCAATCTATGACTTCTAGAAGCTGTTGCCATTACTTGCTCCTGCAGACCATGAAAAACCTCTGCTGCAAAACTACATTTTCAAAATAGTTTCATCAGTTAAACTGAACATCAATAAAAATACTTAAACGAAAACTAGAACTACATAGATTAAACTGGCATTCATGACATGAACATTAAACAAGAATAATGGCGCACATACAAAACATGTAAACAACAGATAGCAGAATCAGATTAAAGTAACAAGAGTTGGAATTGGGAGAGACTAAACTGAATCCAACACAAAGTGAATCATTATTTTAATTTAATGTTAAAAGTTATAATTTTTCATGATTCTTTGGGAATATGGACAGGTTCTTTTGGAAATTTTAGACAAAAAAGAACACTGACCACAGATAGGGTAGGCCTTTATACCAGTCACAACTCACAACTAACAACAATCATTAGCAACCCAACTTCAAGTTCCTAAAGAAGCAATTTTGGTTCAATAGGGTTAAGCCAGGCAGTGGGTATAAGATTTCAAGAAAGAGTATACGAGATCCGACATGTATTCTGCTCCATTTAAATAAAAATTATACATATTCAAATTGTGTCGAGGTCCAACTTTGGCAATGAGTCTGGTGGAGATTATGTGAACACTTTTGCTAAATATCCAAATTTTATTGAAACCTAAATCAAGATACTCGGTTTTGAATACAGCTACTCTTTTAATGATTGTTTGAGCAAAACCCTTTGAACAGAGTTGTAAGGATCACTGCTGAATGCTACACACTTAAGAAGTTAAAGTCATATTGGACCAAAATAACTAGGAAGAAAAACGAGAGGGGAGGGGCGTTGGTACATATATCATTAATAGAGGTCTGGAAACTAGGATAATTGCACAATGCCTATCAGATGAGTCATATTTCTTCTCCTATGGTATCTCGACTATCTTCAGCTTGTACTGCTGAATTATAAGAAGGAAGTAGTTCACTTTTAAGACGAAACCTCTATAAGATGAAAGATAAAAGAATCAAGAGTTACCACACTAAAATAGAGGAAGAATGCATTTTGGACACAATTCATTCCTCATAACTGTTTCACACCAAAAGTGAGAGGCTAAAAGAACTTGGGTTATTATCCAAAGAGCAACCTAAGTATAAATGCACATGAGTTATAATTTTTTTACAAAGCTTAAGTTCCTCCAATGAGAAAACTAAAAAAAAGTCAAAGAGCATTAGAATTAAACTTTGGTCCCAAAAAAACAGACAACAATTTCAAAAGCCAA
This sequence comes from Lupinus angustifolius, assembly GCF_001865875.1. Taxonomy (NCBI): domain Eukaryota; kingdom Viridiplantae; phylum Streptophyta; class Magnoliopsida; order Fabales; family Fabaceae; genus Lupinus; species Lupinus angustifolius. Next base: position 7,222,612 of record NC_032009.1, on the reverse strand, counting down.
GTGTGTATATTCCAAAATTAGAAACTCAGACACATTTAGTCACAACAAAAACCAGCTTTCTGAACCTTCAACCACAATAAAGCCTCAAAAGTAGAGAAACTAACCACCCCATTTCCCAAACAACTACTAAAAGTGTAAAAATTGCAGCTAAAGTGGCCAAAAATAAATAGAAACAAAAAATTGATATTGAAAGAAAACATACTCAGCAAGATCACCAAGTTGCCTTAAGATCCCAACAAGGCCAGCCACAGCAACACCATCCAAAACAGCTTTAGGGTCTTCTCTATTGGTCTCTCTATATAGCTCAGGGTGCCCCAAACTAAACTCATTCCTCACCTGCAACCTCACCAGAGGCATTTTCCCTCTCTCACTGAAACACTGAAAACCCACTAAAAAAAGAGTACTTTTTATGCTTCTCTTTATTGATGATAACTTTTACTCTGCTCTGAGTGAGAGGAGAGAATGAATGAGTGAATTTGAAAAGAGGGTAATAATAAATGAAGAAAAAGATGAGATTTTTATGGGATTTAGAAAGAGAAAGTGGGTGGGGGTGTTATGGGTTGTGGATTGAAGGAGAGTCTTAAGTGTACGGATAGGTGAGGTAAAGGAGAAGGACATTGCCAACTCTGCAAGCCATTCTTGGATGGAAAAATCATTGTCTTTGTGAGAAAACATGAGGGGACTGGTTTAAAGTACCAAAATACCCTCCGTGTTTGGGGAGAATGTCTTTTAGTAAGGAACTAATATATTTTGTGGTTTGTGACTATTATAACAAGTATTGTTCACAGAAATCAAATTCTTGACATTTTGATTATCCTGGTATCTAGCAATGCCTCACATCATATTCAATATAATATGTATAAGTGTGTAATATTTATGCATTGATGGTATAAAAATTTATACACAATCAATATATTATTTACTATTCATTTGTACTACTTTTATTTAAATATTAATGATAATTAAAAATAAACCAGTAAATAATACAATAACAATATAAAATTCTTTTATATTATTAGTATATATATCTTTTTCTGTAAATAATAGCTCTTACCATACATTTTTCTCTAAATAATTTACTCTACATTTTTCTCTAGTATGCAATAAGCCTATCACCATTCCTAGTAGTACCTTGTCTATATAAGTTGAAATGACCAGTCTAGATAAGGGAACAGCTCTAGCTTTATGTGGTTCCGAACAAAATTATCAATATTATATGGTTGGTCCATTCGTAAAACATGTTAGTCAAAGAATTGACAATTGTATTTAATGTGTAATTAAATTAATCAAAACTAGTCAAACTATATTATATATGTCAAAACTAGTTTTGCATGAAAAATTTCATATTTTTCAAAGCAACATGATTTAAACATTATCTTGTACATTATAATAATTGAGCTATATCTTACAAATAGTAACATTTATTTTTATAAACTTATAATATATAATTTTACTTATATGCAATTTTATTTTTAATATAAGTTAATATAATACCCTTACAGTGTGTTGTTAACAAGAATTGAACATTTGATATTTTGGTCATCCTAAGAATTTAATATCACCTTACTTTATTAGACCAACGTCTTATTGATATACTTTTACCCATATGAATATAACATTAATAAAAAATGTAGATGTAAAGAATCATGGTACACATGGAGTAAATTCCCAAATTAGTTGTAAGAAAATAAAGAGTTAGTTACATTAATTAAGGAGTTCCTAACATTTATTTGAGCTCAAATGCAGGAATGAGACTTGGCTGATTTCTGTTAATCATTATATAAAAATATACTTTGAATTTAATGGCTGAAAAGTAGCCAAATGAACAGTGTTTTTTTTAATTTTAAAAAACTTGTTTGTAGGTATAACACAACTTTAAGGTTTTATAGATGTGTTAGGATATGATAAAACAAAATGTCAAAATATGGGAGTTCTAATTTGTGTTTTATATATTTAATTTATAAATATAATGATTAGAAAATAGAATATTTTGATTCTATTAGAAGGGATGAAACAAAAATAAATTAAACCAGCATCATAGAAATGAAAATGGGTTAAGTATGTTTTCAAGAGACTTGAACCCAGTGGAGCCTAGCCAATTGAGGGTTAACACTGGAGGAGTCATTTTATTTTGTATTGGACCTTATTATATCTAATAACATTGTATTTTTTTTAGGCACTGGCTAAAAATGGAATAAAATACAGTGGTGTTATATTTTGTTTTGAAATTTTTGAGAAAAGGGACAATAAAAGAAAAGTTCAACACAGATAATTAATGCCAGATATGTTTATGAACATGATCATAAGGTGCTTCTGGTGACAATAAAAGAAGGAACCCTTCTATGACATTTCAATTCAAGGATTAAATACTAACACCTATAAATCTCTCTTTATTTTTATATATATAGATGGAGCATGATGAATTGAAAATAGAAATTATGTATATGAATTTTATCATATTATCAGGGAAGAATTAGCAAAAAGAAATTAACTGATACACTATTACAAAACCTCGTTAGATTTTTAGGTATTATACGATTAAATGTTGATATTGGATATTTGAAACCAAGATTTGCTTGGAACGATAATCATATGTATACTTAGTTAATAAAACTACATATTGGATGAACTTTAAAAGGACACGCATACATGTATAGTCATTCATAAATGAATCATGATAAAATGTTTGATATGAATTTATTTGAACCTCAAAATGGTAACTGTGTTCTAACTTTTCTATGCTTTATTTTTTCTAATTAATTCGGTAACTAATAATGATAGGTAAAAAGAGGGTGAACCTATATTGCATTAACATGCATAGTCTACATCTTAAATATTAAGAATGGAATTGGCATTTTGTCAGAAAATAAAAAATAAAAAGTGAAAATACAAAAAGTATAAGAAAAGGGAAAGGAAAGCGATAGAAAGAGTAGCCATATATCATAAATGTTGATGGTTGGGGAAGGTTTTTCCACCTCATTGGAGTAGTGGAGTGCTCTCTATCCAAAAACCTATATAAGAAACAAAACTTTCTTCATCTAATATTGTAGAAAATTACTTGTGATGAAGTAATGCTTTAAATGAATTATTCATATTTTGGGGTTGTATGTATATATCATGCATGCAAAATGGATATATAATGAAATTGTAGTGTCCATTTTCAAAATCTGAGTGGGTGCACTAATGTGTGACGATGTAAGAAGAAGGGTTTAGTACTAAACCTTGTAGATGTGAAGAAGATTTCGCTCTTGGCCTTGGCATGATTTTGATGAAGACACCAATATCACCAAAAAGAAGAAAATGAAAAATACTTATAAAGACAATGAAGATTCAAGCTTCAAGTTCAAGACTTTTAGTCTAAGTCTAAATAGGTACTTCTATCATATACCCTTCATTATACAATAGTAGTAATGCTCAAACTACTTTTATAAGAAAATTGAAACACTTTAAAATACTTAAAACAATTTTCAAAAATAGTGTGTAACAGGTTACTTCATCTAAGTAACAAATTACCAGTGTGAGAAAAGAGTTATCCAACTTAAAATTGATCAGAGTAATCCATTACTGTCTTTGAGTAATAGATTACTACTGTTATTAAAGTTGAGTAACCGATTACTCAAAGTGAATAACCGATTACTCTAATTCAAAATTAAATAAACAGTTGACAGAACACTTGAGTAATCGATTACTCAATGTTGTAATCGATTAGTGAGAGCTGTTGCATCAGATTTTCAAATTCAAAGTGAATGAGTTTCAATCCAAAAGACATGTTTTCATTCCAATCAATTCCTACCCTTTCAAAGAGACATTTTGGCTGATTGGAAAGCCTATATAAAGGCATTGAAACTCATAATCACAACACACAACATATACACAACTCTTATACAAATTTCAAAAGCTCTTATACTTATTCTGAAATTATTCTATGCACTTTTTGCAACAAGTTCGTAAACTTTCAAAGTTGATTTTTCTGAAATTGCTTAAAGTGAAAGTGTTTCAAGTTTACAAACTTATAAAGAGCATTATTACTAAGTATATTAAAGAG
>NC_032009.1:7217729-7218467 GCF_001865875.1 Lupinus angustifolius | reverse complement strand
ATTAAAGAGTTATTTGGATTGCAAGTTACATCACTTTCATACTTGTAAAGACAATTCAGCCATAGTTGAACATTCTTCATTATTATTGCAGAATACTTTCTTTCACGGGGTGTGATAAGAAAGGGGATTAGAATCACTTGGTGTGTTTTTCAAAAGTGAATAAGGATTAAGGAGTGTGTAAGGTACATAGAAATCTCGGGGTGAGATATTGTAATTGCAACTCATAATCTTTAGTGGAAAAATCTTTTGTGCTCCAAGAGTACTGGACGTAGCCTTCGGTGGACAAGAAGGTGAACCAGTATAAAAATTCTTGTGTACTCTCTTCTCCCTCATCTCTTTGATTTTACTTATTAATTTTCTGCATATATTTTCCGTTGCACTTTAACTCTCGATTTTTTAGAAAAAGTGACCATTATTTGAAACTAATTCTCCCCCTAGTTACAATCGCAGTCTTACAATTGGCACCAGAGCTATTTTTTAGTAAGATATTCTCAAACTTGATCCTATATCAAAGATGGCCTCAAGATCATTCATAGGAGAAGAGTCTAACATCAACCGCCCTCCAAGCTTTGTTGAAGCTGAATATATAGCAACAGGTAGTTGTTGTGCCCAAGTGTTGTAGCTCAAACAACAATTACGAGATTATGACTTAGACTTAGGGTGTATTCCTTTAAAATGTGACAATACAAGTGCTATAAACCTCACAAAGAATCCTGTTATGCATTCTAGAACCAAACA
>NC_032009.1:7216766-7217629 GCF_001865875.1 Lupinus angustifolius | reverse complement strand
TGAAGCATACTTATCTTAAATGCTTATATATGATTATATGAGTGCTTCATTATATCTATTATATGCCTACTTGAACTTAAATGTGTTTATTTATGTTTAAAAATTTCAATTTTTGGGTTAAAAATCATTTTCATAGCTTAATTTTGCCTAAAAATAAATTTTTCTGGTGTTAGTAATCGATTACACTAGAGAGTAACCGATTACATGGTTGAACATCGTGTTCCAGTAACTGATTACTCAAAATGAGTAACCGATTACTCTATGTTGCTGTTTGAAAATTTTAAAAATTTTAATTTCAGTAACTGATTACTCAAAATGAGTAACAGATTACTCTATGTTGCTATTTGAATTTTTTTAATTTGAGTAACTGATTACTCAAAGTGAGTAACCGATTACTATATGATGTTATATATGTATTTTTTTCTGCATTTTGAAACTTTTTCAAACTCATCTTCCTCATCAGCTCGTGCTATCTCTTGCTCAACCATCTCAAACCCTAAAATCTTTGTTTTTGATCCGTTTTGTGTGATTCTTGTGTGCTTTCATATTGCATTTCCACTTCTAAGCACTTCTAAACCATCATTTTCGTGTTTAGTGACCTAAATAAAAAACCCCAAATCTCCAAAACCTAAAAACCTAAGAACTCAAAAACCTCAATCCATGGCTTCCTCTTCTAGATCAAAGAAGCAACGCACAAATGTGACTGAAAGGAATCAAGGAACTTCATCTTTGGAGTCCAACCCTCTTGACCTAACGCGACTTCTAGCAAATGATGAACAACGTAAAATCTTTGAGGAGCATTTTCATGGTCGCATCATCTTCACTCCTAAATACGGTAATCTCGGGAACTTTAAGTTTGAAGA
>NC_032009.1:7206663-7216666 GCF_001865875.1 Lupinus angustifolius | reverse complement strand
TGAACTGATTAGAGTATTTTACTGTAACATGAACTTTAGGAAAAACCGTCTTACTTCCTATGTTAATGAAAAGACATTACTTTGGATTTAAAAACCATGAGTTCAGTGTCCTGTAACATACCCTATCAGGGGAGCATTGCAGGCTTCGGCCTTGTATGCGAATGGGAAAACTACGATCGAAAAGATTTTTATTATTCTCTATGTAGAATTACTAAAGAGGAAATAGAAATGCTTAAACAACATGGTTATGGTGAAACTGTTAAAAATATAGATATCCTTTATGTTGGACATCTCAAACTAGAAGACCGTTTGCTTCATTATTTTCTGAGCTATGTGATCTTACCAAAATTTTCAAACCACTCTCAAATAAGTGACATAGAACTCCAATTGATGTATGCTATGAAATTGAATCTGAAAATCAATTAGACTTTGATGATAATGAGACAAATGTGGTCTGTAAGAGGTCCCTTTTCCATATGGAATCTTCATAACAAAAATTCTTGAGCATTTTAGTGTTTCTACTGCTGGAGAAACTAAGGTCTCACTTAACCCTCGTGAAAGCCATATTGATGTGGATGTAATTCACAAAATGGGCTTCACATTTGATCTTCGTGACCGGACCTACAAGCATAAGAAAGATATACCTCCTACTCTTGAACCAGAACTTACCCCTACTAATCCTCCTGGACCTCAACCTTCTGATTTTCATGCTCAATCTTCCTCATCTGCTGTCATGCCTTCAAACCAGATGATTATGGATGAATTGATTTCTCTTCAAGGCTACATCACTAACCGGATGGATGTCTTTGATACTCATAATCAACAAATCCATTTTGAACTTCATCGTCTCTCTTGTAAGCTGAGTAGCATGACGTTGATGAAGACAGTTCTGAGCCTGAATCTTAGACTTTATCATTTGTTAGGATTTTTTTTATTGTAATGTTAATTTTTCCTGGTTTCAGACAATATTATATTATGTTGTCTGAATTGTTGTTTCCATTGTTAATGCTTGAACATCTTTTTACTTTTATGATATTGCTCAAATTTCGTTATATCTTGTTATCCATATTATATTGTGCTATAACATTTTACTACATGTTATATATATCATATTGCATGTATGTTATATATATTGGGTTGGACTCTTAACTTTTCTACTTTTTGATGAAGTCAAAAGGGGGAGAAAAGTTGGGAGAGTGTATTTTCTGTTTAAAACATTTCAGGCACATAACTCCAAATGAAAGAGGGATCATACAAAATAGGATGAGCATACTCAAGACAAGTCAAGAATATCACAAAGTATGATGTTCTCGGAAAATTACACTTGCAAGAAGATATTGGTTTGTCATCATCAAAAAGGGGATATTATGAAGAAGATCTTGCTCCTGACCTTGGCACGGTTTTGATGAAGACACTAACATCACCAGAACGAAGAAAAGGAAGAATACTTATAAAGACAATGAAGATTCAAGCTTCAAGATATTCAAGACTTTTAGTCTAAGTCTAAATAGGTATTTCTATCATATACTCTTGACTATACAATAGTAGTAATGCTCAAACTATTTTTTAAGAATTTGAAACACTTTAAAATACTGAAAACAATTTTCAAAATTAGTGTGTAACATGTTACTTCATCTAAGTAACAGGTTACACGTGTGAGAAAAGAGTTATCCAACTTAAAACTGATCAGAGTAATCCACTACTGTCTTTGAGTAACAGATTACTAGTGTTATTAAAGTTGAGTAACCGATTACTCTAATTCAAAATTAAATATATAGTGGACAAAACACTTGAGTAATCAATTCATCAGAAGATGAATCCAATAAGGAAGAGATGGAAGACATGAGTCTCCTTGTGAAGAAATTCATCAAATTCCTCAAGAGGAACAAAGGTGGTAGAATTGGACAAACAAGGAAATTCACCAAGAACAATGAAGCCTCCACTTCCAACCAAAATTTCACATGCTCTAAATGTGGCAAAGCTGGTCACATGAAGATGGATTGTCCTAATCTAAAAAAGAATTCTTTCAAAGGGAAGAATGAAACAAAGAATGGACGAAGAGCCTACATTGCTTGGGAAGGCAATGACATTAGTCCCGCCTCTGAACCTGAAAATGAGGAGCAATCACATCTCTCATTAATGGCATCTCATCATTCTGATGATGAAGAGGTAAATGACACTCAACTATATTCTTCTAAATTAGAAACTGCTTTCAATGACTTGCATGATGAATATGTCAAACTTACTAAAATGTTTCTAAAACAAAAATCTGAGTTAGATACTTTTAGAAATAAACCATCATCATCTTCATGTAAAAAATGTATCACTCTTGAAAATAAAGTTTCAACTTTGAATCTTGAACTTAGTAAAATGAACAAGAGCAGTAAAAGTTTGGAAAAGATCATAAGTGATCAGAGACACTCAACAGACTGAAGAGGTATGAGCTATTCAAAAAGCCATATTTCTAATACACAAGGTGTCCCAACTAAAATAAACTTTGGAAAAAAAAAATGTCCATGTTTTTTAAAATAGTAAAAATAAATCTAGGATACATGATCATCAACCCACATGTACATACTGCAAGAACCTTGGACACACACCAAATACGTGTAATATTAGAAAATATGGTGTACCCCTAGGTCATTTTAAATGGGTTGAGAAAGGCACTAAATATGTAGGACCCAAATAATATTGAGTACCTAATAAAACTTAAATTGTTTTGTAGGAAAATTTGAGAGGCGCCCGTAATTTATGGTACTTGGATAACGGCTGCTCAAATCGGGTGTTAAATACACATGCCTAAAAGTACATTAAAATGACAGTTAATATAACACTGCTTAAATAGGAGGACGACACTTTTTTTGGAGATCTACAAAATCTAAGTGGTTGCACTACCTTATATTAAGAATGTATTATGTGATATATATGCCAAAAACTTGGCGTTTGTTAAATGTGATTATTTATATGATGGGAGAAAGATGAAGAAAAAAGTCATATTATATCCAATTGTTTGAGAAGGATTAATTTGACATTTTAGTCATGATACATTATATATGTATTCTAAACGATGCATGATTCGTGAAGCAATTAAAATCATAAACATAAAGAATGAGTGAGACAATTATTACTAGTTTCTTCACAGATAAAATACGATCAACCATCGTTTTCGCTGAGTCAATGAAGTTGACTAACAAATCCATGAGTTAAATGTTTGGTGAAAGGTTTGACTTGGAACATCTAGAATCTTTAATTGGCTTTCACTTCACCCAAAAAATACCATTTGAAATGTGATTGTAATTAAACATTAGAAAAAACATATACTAAAAAGATAAGAGTATCTTACCTTCTCTTTTTCATCCATTATTAATATTTAATTCTTATTCAATTTTAAATATAAGTAATGTAAATAAAAAATATATTAATTTTATATAAATCTTTACAATTACTTACTCTGTAACAGTATTTCATAATGATCATTAATTATTATTTCCGTATAATTGTTATCCTTAACACTGTGATCATTGCAGAGCTACAATTCATTCTTAATTTGTATTCATTATCCATATCTCAACCAATATACACCTACTCATAATTTGGTTAGTGTAAAGTCGCCATTTATTTTTGGCAGGTATGACCTACTTTACAAATTTAGATTAAAGAAAGTGGCATGATACCTGTTTTAATATGCTCAAATCAGGATCTTCACATTTAGTTTAATTTTATAATTGTTCTTTAGTGTTAAGAGTGGATGGTCGGGAGCTGAAGATGAATGGTCGGAACTCGGAAGAGTATGTCCGGTACAACATAGGAGGTAACTTGGTCGGATGATCTTTTGGGCCCATCGGGTGAGGTACTTGAAAAGGTTCTCTGACGATCAAGTCAGTATAGTATTCTAGAGAGAGAATGAGAGTAAATAAGAGAGAAGTTAGAGTAATAAATGTAGCGATAAATGAGAGGATGATAGGTTGATTCTACTCCCTGTGTGGTCTCTTCTATTTATAGGGCTTAGGAGATGCTGAGTTGACATTTGGTCATTGGTCAACATCTAACGGGTACGAGGGATGCCTTCTGGTCGTCCTTATCTGACTTGCAGATATGTCCTTGTCAATTTGTCGGGGGCAGGTAGAATGTTCAGGCCGCATGACAGGTGGTCTGTGGTCTAACACTGATGGCGAGTCAACGACACATTAAATGCTATATCAAAGGTGCATTAAATAACATGCCTGAAGTGCATTAAATAACGTGTGAAAGGTCTTAATGTCGCGTCAGGAGCATTTATTGCATCTGCCACAGGTAGATCCATCTCAGGCGAACGACGGGGACATGCAGAGTACTGCACGGGCTGCTTGGGTAAAAGGGGACAATCCGAGGATGTCAAGCTAATAGATTCTTTGGAGGTTGGAAGCCCGGATGAAACCGGGTTGGAACAATTGCCCCAAATCTATTAGGCCGGTTAGAGGTGATCGGGCTAATAGATTCTTTTGAGGTTGGAGGCCCGGATGAAACCGGGTTAGAACAATAATGATAAAATTATGGTCCTATATATTTCAAATGAATAAGGGGAAATCAAGACTATCTAATTATTTCTTCAACCTGAAGATAGTGTATCAATTAATTAACAATTGTGCTAATGAGGTTGTGTACTAATTGTATATCAAGTGAGCTTATGAGACCTCTTATTTATATCCCTTAAGATATTGTACAAATACTGGGATTCCTTATTACTTAAATCTATTCCTTATTGATAATATCTCCTTTATGCTCTTGAATATCAATAAGGAATAGGTTAATTCACATAGATGTATCCTTTTTATATTATGAATGTATCTGACAAAAGAAGAATTCATTAATCATGATTTATCTCAAGATAGCCATATAGATTTATCCATAATATTATGGGATATGTTATTTCATGTCGTTATCTTGGAGGATTATGGATAATCCATATATAATATAATATTTAATGCTATGTGTTATATTGGTTATCTTGGACGACCCTAACAATAAGGATTACCCAGAGCCAAGAAGGCATCTGGCCTATCACTCAAAAGTATTTTAAAGACCATAACTTCAAGACTCCTACGATTTATAATACAATTTGGTTCAAGAGTTCCGGAACTAGTCCAGGACGTATGCCCTTAAATCAATACTCTAAACTTTTTTCGGATGGCGACCTACATTTTGGTGAGCTTGGAGTCCCTTGATTAGTATCTTATGTCTAAGGTCTATGTTTCATAACCAACTCCTTTTGAGTCAGGTTTGCATATAGAAACATTTAACTTGGTTGGATTGTTAGATATTTCCTGATGATTGCTGAAATATCAATTATAGGATCTTGAATATCATGATTCTCATACATAATATAAAACAACGATATAAAGTCATATTTGAATCTCTGAATCCATGTTCTCTGATCTACTCCTTTGATATACATTTTGAGAGAGTTTTGGTATGATGATTTTCCTCAACCAAATCCTTAATTCCTTTTGGGACATTTGTTTTCTCTATGATGGGGAGAGGTGAAAACTATATGCGATTTGGTGTATTTGGGGACCATAACCTTCTTTATGCGCTCACTTATAGGGTTCCCATTATCCCCTATAGGTTAACCTGATGGGTATCCACCCATTAAGCCCATATCCGTTATCAGCTTTTAGAAATCTAAAGGGAGCCAGTAATTAGATTACTTATAATGTAACCCAGAAATAAATAGCTGATATCATTGTATCAAGTATATGATGCCCACCTTAATTAGAAATTATAAATTTCTAACAATCTCCCACTTGGACTTCGTATCTTCTTGAAACAATTATATCACAGGTTCTTTAGGCGCGCATTCGTATGCTATTTACATTTAGACTTCTCCTTAATATAATATGGTTCATCTCATATATCAACTATGAAACCACCGTAACTTTCTGCACATTTAAGTGTGACTCGACCACGATGATCACCATATTAATATACTCAATGACATAGATCAAATATGATGAGTGACATGGAAATTTCATGCAATGTGATCTCATACATGTCTATCTCCAACTATCCTTCTTTATTCTTTAGTGAGATTAATCCAAATTCCTTAATTGCAACACAATAGTTGCAATACATTAGTTCAAAATAGAACAATAAACTATCAACTTTATTATGCATAAAACTATATATGACGTCCAAAGTAAATCATAAAACATATAGACTGCCACTGAACTAAGGTATCTTAAGGAGCAATACTCATATGAGCAATATGCTCATAAAAGACCTTAGGTACCAAACTCTTAGTCAGTAGATCAGTTAGCATAAAATTTGTCTGTATATGTTTTATAGAAATTTGTCTATTTTAAACACCTCCTTTAACAACCACAAACTTGATGTCAATAAAATTTGACTTTGTAGAACTCTTATTATTGTTGGAGTAAAGAACCGCAGACTTACTATCACAATAAATTATCGGCGGTCTTTTAGTATCATCAACCACACGTAAGCCAGTGACAAAATTTCCGCAACCATATGTCATTGTCTGATGTTTCAAAACAAAGGCCATGAACTCCACAACATTAGTTGAAGGAGCTATAAGCATCTGTTTCGCAGACTTCCAAGAGATAACACCTCCAACCAATACTGTGAAGAAGATCTTTGCTCCTAACCTTGACAAGGTTTTGATGAAGACACCATCATCAGCAAAATAAAGAAAATGAAGATTACTTATGAAGACCAAGAAGATTAAAGCTTCAAGACAATTAGTCTAAGTCTAAATAGGTACTTTTATCCTATACTCTTTAATATACTAAAGTAATAATGCTCAAAATATTTTAAAAGAATTGAAACATTTCAAGTTTTAAATAAAAACATTTTTCAAAATACTGTGTAACATGTTACTGAAATTTGAGTAACAGGTTACATGAGTGAGAATCAGTTATCCAACAATATTTAAATTGGAGTAACCAATTACTCAAATTTGAGTAACCGATTACTCTAAGTGAATTTTAATTCACTGTTGGATAGAGAGTTTGAGTAACCGATTACTCAAGTGAGTAACCAATTACTTAATGTAATTTTTAAAAATGTCACATTTGGGTAACCGATTACCCACTTGCTGTAATCGGTTACTGAGAGCTCTTACATCAGTTTTTTAGATTTGAAACTCAAGGGTTTTCATCCCAAATGAAATGCCTTCATTCCAAACAATTTCTACTCTTTCTTAAAGGCACAATGACTGATTGGAATGTAAAGAGTGTTTTCCTCAACGACTACATTCAAGAAGAAGTGTTTGTTGAACAAACTCCTGATTTTGAAGATTACAAACATCCTTCTTATGTCTACAAATTAAAGAAAGCTCTCTATGGCTTAAAGCAAGCTCCTCGCGCATGGTATGATCGTCTAACTAAATTTCTACTTGAAAAAGGTTTCAACAAAGGAAAGGTTGATACTACTCTCTTCATGAAGAAAATAAATCATCATACTTTACTTGTTCAAATTTATGTAGATGATATTATTTTCGGTTCTACTAATGAGTTTTTATGTAGTGGTTTTGGCAATATGATGAAAGGAGAGCTTGAAATGTCTATGATGGGGAATTTAAATTACTTCCTTGGATTACAAATTAAACAACTTGACAATGGTATTATTGTAAGTCAGTCCAAATACTGCAAAGATTTGCTAAAAAGATTTGACATGGATGGATGCAAGCAAATAACTACTCCTATGGGATCTGGAACTTACATCGATACGGATGAAGCAGTAAAATCCATCGAGATATCAAAGTATCGAGGTATGATTGGATCTCTTTTATACTTAACTGCTAGTAGACTTGATATAATGTTTAGTGTGTGTCTGTGTGCTCGCTATCAATCCAAACCAAGAGAATCACACTTAGTTGTTCTTAAGAGAATCATGAAATATCTTAAAGGTACAACTAATGTTGGACTGTGGTATCCAAAGAAAAGTATATGTGAATTGGTTGGATATTCAGATTCAGATTTTGCAGGATGCAAAACTGAGAGGAATGGTACAAGTGGTACTTGTCATATTTTAGGAAATGCTTTAGTTTCTTGGTCATGTAAGAAGCAAGCATGTGTAGCCCTAAGCACTACTGAAGTAGAATATAATGCAGATGGTAGTTGTTGCGCCCAAGTATTGTGGCTTAAGCAACAATTACGAGATTATGGTTTAGACTTGGTTTGCACTCCTCTAAAGTGTGACAATATTAGTTGCAATCTCAGTCTTACAATTGGTATCAGAGCCAAACACATTGATATAAGGCATCATAGCTTAAATTTTGCCTAAAAATAAGTTTTTCTAGGGTCAGTAATCGATTATACTGGAAAGTAACCGATTACAGGGTTGAACAACGTGTGTCAGTAACCAATTACCCAAAGTGAGTAATCAATTACTCTGAGTTGCTGTTTGAAAATTTTAAATTTTTTAATTTGAGTAACCGATTACTCAAAGTGAGTAATTGATTACTCTGTACTGTTATATATGTATTTTCTGCATTTTTTTTTTACTTTTTCAAACTCATCTTCCTCACTCAACTCGTGCTCTCTCCTACTCAACCCTCTCAAACCCTGAAATCTTCGTTTTTGATCCGTTTTAAGTGATTTTTGTGTCTACTGTTATCACATTTTCACTTCTAATCACTTCTGAACCATCATTTCTCGAGTTTAGTAACCTAAATCAAAAACCCCCAAATCTACAAAACCTCAAAACCTAAAACTTCAAAACCGAAAATCAATTGCTTCCTTTCAAAAACCAAGAAGCAACGCACCTCCACGACTCAAAAAGAGGCAAGGAACTACTTATATGGTGTCCTACCCTCTGGGTTTGGAAATGCTTCTAGCTAATGAGGAACAACACAAAGTTTTTGAAGAACACTTCCATGGACGCATCATTTTCACTCCAAAATTCGGTAATGTTGGAAATTTTGAGTTTGAAGATTTTCTTTTCCCTTATCTTTTATGACAACAAAACCTTTTTTATTTTTGTTGTGAGACAAATGAAATTTATCCAGAACTTGTGCGAGTATTTTAGTGTAACTTGAACTTTCGGAAAAATTGTCTTACTTCCTATGTGAAGGGAAAAAACATTGTTTTGGATCTTAAAACCTTTAGTTCATTGTTATGTGACATACCCTCTCAAGGTAGCATAACGGGTTTCGGCCTTGTGTGTGAATATGATAATTATGATCTAAAGGATTTTTATCATTCCTTTTGTAGACTTTCAAAAAGGGAAATAGAAATGCATAAGCAACAGGGCTTTGGCGAGACTGTCAAAAACTGAGACATCCTATATGCTGGATATCTCAAGCTTGAGGACCGTTTGCTTCATTATTTTTTGAGCTATGTCATTTTACCAAAGTTTTCAAATCATTCTCAAGTAAGTAACATAGAACTCCAATTGATGTATGCTTTAAAGTTTAACATCAAGATCAATTGGGATCTAATGATAATGAGACAAATGTGGACTATTAGAGGTCTGAAAGTCCTTTGCCATATGCAATCTTCATAACCAACATTCTTCAGCATTTCGATGTTTCTATAAATGGTGGAACAATGGTGCCTCTGAATCTTCGAGAAAGCCAAATTGATGTGGAAGTGGTCCACAAAATGGGTTTCACCCAAGACCCTCAAACATGCATCTACAAACATAGAACTGACAAGCCAACTACTGTTGCTGAACCATCTGAACCTGAAGCTCCTAACCCTCCTGAACCACAATCGTTTGAGTTTCATGCTTGATCGTCCTCATCTACTGCCATGCCTACGAACCAAATGATTATGGATGAGTTGTTTTCTCTCCGAGGCTACATCACTAACCGGATGAACGCTCTCGACTCTCATAATCAACAAATCCAATATGAACTTCATTGCCTCTCCTCTAGGATGGATAGCATGGATATTGATTAGACAATTCAGAGCCTGAGTCTTAGAATATCTATTGTTAGGATTTTCTAGGTGTATTGCTTTCAAAATTCGGACAAATTTTTAATTCTGCTTATTTGTTGTTT
>NC_032009.1:7206124-7206563 GCF_001865875.1 Lupinus angustifolius | reverse complement strand
CATGTTTGAAACATCTTATTTATGCATCACAATACTTGTTTATCTATATCTTAATCCATACATGAGTATATGATATTATATTGATATATCTTGATTATATAAGTGTATGTATGCTATATATATTGTGCTGGAATCTCTTTGCTTTTCTACTTTTTGGTGAAGTCAAAATGGGGAGAAAAGTTGGGGGAAGTGTGTTTTCTGTAAAATTATTTCATGCACATTACTCCAAAAGAAAGGGGGAGCATACTCAAGTCAAACTTCAACATATCTCAAAGTATGATGCTCCAAAGAAAACTACACTGTCAAAAAGATTTTGGTTTGTCATCATCAAAAAGGGGGAGATTGTGAAGAAGATATTTGCTCCTGACCTTCGCAAAGTTTTGATGAAGACACCAACATCACCAAAAAGAAGAAAAGGAAGATTACTTATGAAGACCAA
>NC_032009.1:7203895-7206024 GCF_001865875.1 Lupinus angustifolius | reverse complement strand
TAATTCACTGTTGGGCAGAGAGTTTGAGTAACCGATTACTCAAGTGAGTAACCGATTACTCAATGTAATTTTTCAAGATGTCACATTTGGGTAACTAATTACCCACTTGCTGTAATCGGTTACTGTGAGTTGTTACATCAGTTTTTGAGATTTGAAACTCAAGGGTTTTCATCCCAAAAAAAATGTCTTCATTTCAAACAATTTCTACTCTTTCATAAAGGCACAATGACTGATTGAAATGCATATTTAAAGGCCTTAGAACTCACAATGAAAACAACTTTTTGAACAACTCTTTCATAACTGTATGACACGTTTCTCACAACTTTCCTACACTTTTCTGAAAAAGTTTTCTGGACTTCTACCAACTTGAACTCAAACTTTCAAAGCTATTTTTCTGAGTTGCTTGAAGTAAAGTGTTTCAAAGTTTTGTAAACTTAAAAGATAATTATTTACTAAGTATACAAAAGAGTTATTTGGATTGCAAGTGTTATTATATTTTATACTTGTAGAGGCAATCCAAGCCATCATTCAAATTCTTCATTCTTTGTAATAACTTTCTTTCACGGGGTGTTAATAGAAAGGGGATAGAGTTACTTGGAAAGGTGTTTTTTCAAGGTGATAAGTATTAGTGAGTTGTATGGTACAAAGAGATCTCGGGGTGAGATATTGTAATTACAACTCATAATATTTAGTGGAAAATCTATTGTGCTGCAAGAGTACTGGATGTAGCCTTCGGTGGACAAGAAGGTGAACCAGTATAAAATCCTTGTGTACTCTCTTCTTCATTACCTCTTTGATTTATTCTTGTTTATTTTCTACAAAATTATCCACTGTACTTTAACTATTCATTTTGCAGAAAAAGTGGTCATAATTTCTAGTCAACTAATTCACCCCCCCTTTTAGTTGCAATCTCAGTCTTTTAAATACAAACATATATCCAGAGGTGGAGTATCTACTATCTAGACATCCATCAAAATCAGAGTCAGAGTATCCAATGATCTCTAAATTCTCAGACATCCGATAAGTGAGCATGTACTCCTTTGTTCTCTTTAAGTAACACATAACCCTTTTGACTGCCTTCCAATGATGCATTCCAGGATTACTCAAATATTTGCCCAAAACTCCCACAACAAATGCTATGTCGGGACGTGTGTAAACTTGAGCATACATTAGACTTCCTACTGCAGATGCATAAGGAATCTTTTGCATCTCGTATCTTTCAAGGTCATTGTTGAGGCACTGTTCGAGACTAAACTTGTCTCCCTTAACTATATGGGTATCCCCTGGTTTACTGTCTTTCATGCAAAATATATCTAGGACTTTATCTATATAGCTTCTTGTGATAACCTTAGGATACCTTGAGAGTGATCTCTCAGTATCCGAATACCTAATACAAAAGAAGCTTCCCCAAGATCTTTTATTTCGAAATTCTTCGTTAGAAATCTCTTGGTCTCACGCAATAGTCCCATATCACTACTAGCAAGCAGTATATCATCGACATATAATATTAGGAAAATAAATTTACTCCACTGAACTTATGGTAGACACAATCTTCAACTTTATTTGCTTCAAAACCATGCGAGGTAATAACTTTATTAGGAAGATAAATTTACTCCACTGAACTTATGGTACAAATTTGAGGCATACATTAGACTTTCTAGTGCATATGCATAAGGAATCTTTTGTATCACATATATTTCAAGGTCAATTTTGGGGCACTGCTTAAGACTAAACTTGTCTCCCTTAGCTATAGGGGTATCCCTTCGTTTAGTTTCCTTCATATCAAATCTATCTAGAACTTTATCCATATAGCTTTCTTGTGACAACCTTACGATACCTTGAGAGCGATCTCTTAGTATCTGAATACCTAATACAAATGAAGCTTTCCCAACATCTTTCATTTCAAAATTCTTGATCTCATGCAATTGTCCCATATCATTGCTCGCAAGCAGTATATCATCGACATATAATACCATGAATATAAATTTACTCCCACTAAACTTATGGTATACGCAATCATCAACTTTATTTGCCTCAAAACCATACGAGGTAATAACTTGATGAAATTTGTGATTCCATTGACGAGAAGCTTGTTTAAGCCCATAAATGGATTTCTTTAATTTGCATAC
>NC_032009.1:7175107-7203795 GCF_001865875.1 Lupinus angustifolius | reverse complement strand
TATATCTGTCAATATTACCCTTCGAATCCCTCTTGGTTTTAAATATTCATTTGCAACCAATAGGTTTCGCACCTTCAGGTAATTCGACAAGATCCCAAACGTCATTATCATGCATAGACTTCATCTCATCCTTCATGGCATCGATCCACTTTTGAGAGCTAGAACTTTTCATGGCTTGACAAAAGTTCAATGGGTCATCTTTTGTTAACCCAATGCCATCCTCATGTTCTTGAAGAAATAAAATATAATCATCAGAAATTGCACTTCTCCTCTCTCTAGTGGATCTCCTTAATGACACTTCTACTTCTTGAGGTTGTTGAATTTGTTCTAAAGGTACTTGAGGGAGAACATCATTGTTGTCTTGTTCTGAAATATTGCCAGGGACAATACTCTGAACATTATCTTCTATTACCGAATTTATTCCTTGAATGGTAATAGCCACAAGAACTTGTTCACTATCAGTGACATGTTCTTCCTCATAGACAACATTCCTTATGTTCTCATTGCACTTCTCCTCTCTCTAGTGGATCTCCTTAATAGCACTTCTACTTCTTGAGGTTGTTGAATTTGTTCAATAGGTACTTGAGGGAGAACCTCATTGTTGTCTTGTTCCAAAGTATTGTCAAAGACAATATTCTGAACAATATATTCTATTACCAAATGTATTCCTTAAATGGTAATAGGCACAAGAACTTGTTCACTATCAGTGACAAGTTCTTCCTCAAAGACAACATTCCTTATGTTCTATTCCTTCCCAAAATCAACTTCCTCAAGAAATCTTGCATTTCCCGTCTCAAAAAAGAGTCTTGAAGTGGGATCATATTATAGCCCCGAGAACGTTCAGCATAGCCAACAAAATAACAGCTAACTGTTCTTGAGTCCAGTTTTCTTTCATGCGGTCTATAAGGCCACACCTCAACTGGACAACCCCAAATGTGCAAGTGTTTCAATTGTAGTCTCTCTGCAGTCTCTCTTCCTCTTGCACCTAGTCCATCTGAGTGTTATAACTCACTTTCAATTGCCCAAAGTGTGCAGAAAGCGACATCAAAACCAATTGCTTGAGCAAGTCATCAACAAGCTCGAACTTAAGTGACTTGAGTTTTGATGTGAGATTAGACATCTCCATAATGGACTCCCTTATGTTCTCTTTGCCTTTATACTTCATGGAGATGAGTTTAGCCAAAAGGCTACTCGTCTCCGCCTTTTCATTTTTGGCAAAGAATTGTTCTATTTTTTCAAGGAACTTCCTTGAACTTTCACCTTGAGATATAGAGTCCCAAAATACATATGGAATAGAGCGTTTCATGATCATCAGGCACATTCGGTTAGAGCATTCCTATTTCTCAATTTTAGCCTCATCGAGGTTTTCCGCAGTAGAAATGGGTTTCTCTATATGAAGTGACAGATCCAAATCCATACAGCCGAGAATAATTTCTACAGCTTCCTTCCAGACCTTAACGTTTGTCCCATTTAGCAATAGGATGTTCTTAATTTATGCAGAAATATTTGCAACACTAGTAAAAGAATAAAACAAAATGAAATATTCTTGCAATTAAACTCATATTCAAATTTAATACTTAAATTAAAATGATAATGAGGCACATCACGAGTTACCTAGAACAACATTAATATTCAGTCTTTGGACAAAATATTAACTTGAAAATGGTAAACTCAATATAGTAATCAAATATTGATAATCAATACAGTCAAACAATAAGCATTTCTTTGGACCGACTTACTATTCACATGGAAAGCTATATGATTATCACATATTTATTGCTACAAGTATGTTTGTAATTTGGGTCAAATAATAATCTTCCTTTGGGCCGATCTCTATTCGCATAAAATCTAGACATACAATTGGTTTGATATTTCATATCAATCACTATTGATACTCTTGTTTGTGGTCAAACATTGATCATAATGCATGTCAAATGATGAACCATTCTTTGGACTGATTTGTCATTCACATATACAACTTTATAATAATCACATGTTTACCATCACATGTGTGTGTATAATCCAGCCAAATAATAATCTTCCCTTGGACCGATTAATACTCACATGGGTACATATGCGCACTAGCATTTGACATTTATTTCAAACAATTCACAGAAAAGATGTCACATTGCTGATTTCTTGTTTAATATGTTCACTTAAAATGTCAAACAATTTTATTTTCCAAAATAAAAAACCATTTAGTTGAGTTTGATTCAATATTTAATCCAAAATATATATTATTTATATCTGCAATAAATACATATATTCATTATAGCATATTGGTAGCATTGCATCATTCTCATCACAAAGACTTCATTTCGAATTCAAGTAATGGTCCTTTTGAATTTTCCATAAAAGAAAATATTATCATTTTATATATGATTAAACATGGTAGGGCAAGCTGTCCAAACAAAAACAATGCTTCAACAATAACATCTACTTAATAGTGATATTAGCCACTAACCAATGCCATAAACCATAAGTGTTGCAACCTGTGAAGCACGGATTCGCCAAACACCCTCGCGTGTCGGTGTCCGACATGTATCCGACACGGATATGCTCGGATTCGTGAAAGATACGTATCCATAGAGTATCCAAAAATTAAAAAAATTAAAAAAAAATATTAAGACACGTATCCGATTCGTTTTCAATAAAATATAGGATATATTGATTCATTTTCAGTAAAGTATAGGATATATAGACTCGTTTCCAATAAAACATGATAAGATAGATTCGTTTCCAATAAAATAGGATAAAATAGATTCGTTTCCAATAAAATATGATAAGATAAATTCGTTTTCATTAAAGTAGGATAAGATAATTTGTTATGGAGGGCAATGATTTTAGGATAGATTCGTTTTCATTAAAATAGAATAAGATAGATTTGTTATGGAAGACACTGATTTTAAATTTCCATTATATCTTTTACTTTGGATATTTTGATTTACACTTATAATTTTATTATATTTTATGTGTTTTTATTATTTTATACGCGTATCCCTGAACGTATCGTATCCTGCATTTTGGAAAAAATATGCGTCGACGTATCGGATACGTATCGTACCCGATACACATATCAGTATCCGTGCTTCATAGGTTGCAACCATTTAAACAAATAAGTCATGTAATAAATATAAAACAAGACATGTTCATATAATAGACTCATCACAAGATACCTAGTACAATATCAATTTCTAGTCTTCGGACAGAGAAATTAATTTGTAAGTGGTACTCTAAATGTAATGATCAAATATTAGCAATTAGTTTTGTCAAATAATAATCTTTCTTTGGATCGACTATTATTCACATGAAAAAAAAACTTTATAATTGTTACATATTTATCATCACAAGTATGTTATTATTTGGCCAAATTGTGTATTCCTTTGGGTCAAACGCAATTCGCATAAATAATCTCATACCCATATGTGTAATTTCTATTAATTTCCACAGTAGATTGCCACTTCAACATCAAAGCCTTTTCATCAATATCCCTTACGAGATATTTAATTCTTCCTTTAATTCATTTTCTTGACATAACTTCTAATAATAAAAGTTGGATTCATGAAGTAATGATATTTGAGACTTTGATGGCTTCAATCCCTTCTATGATGAATGAAGCAATGTTAATGATTGTGAACAATGTGTCGTCCTAAATGGACTTAGGTCTTGATTTTGAGCCTCTAGTCTCAAAGAGGAGAAGGCTAACCATTTTATCATCTGATGACGAGGATGAGACCCTAACAATGTATGACTACAACAAGTTTCATCAAAAAAATGAAGATGTGTTCAAGTGAAGTTCTACAAGCTTAATGGATGCTTATTTACTAATTGGAGCTCACATAGATCACCTTTTGCTTTAAACCTCAAAATGAGAAGAAGTACCATATCATCCTCTTTTAGCCTTCCAATATATTTGTTCCGGTAGGAATGATGCTTCATCCCCCATTTCTTAATGATGTATGGTATACTCTTCCCCGAGGTACAACATTTCTTAACCATTTAAGGTGTCTCATTTTTAAATTCACCTCAATATATTCACATATTAGGATAAAAGGTACAACATTAATCGTGAATTATATCTTATCCCAACAGATGGCAGATATAGTATTAACGACCACAACAACTAATAAATTCGAGCTATGAGGAAAGATACGACATAAGTCACAACATTCCCCTTAACCTCTTGAAAATCTATATGAAATGTCCTTAAATACTAAATCAGCTAAAGTAAACTAAAAAATTGTCTCAAAATAAAAATTGGAAGGTGGAAAACAAAACATTTCTCTATAACTTATTATTATTATTATTATTATTATGTTAGATATTTCCTAATGATTGGTGAAATATCAATCCTAGGATCTTGAATCCCATGATTCTCACACATAATACAAAACAAGGATACAAAGTCATACCGGAATCCATGTTCTCTGATATACTCCTTTGATATACCTTTTGAGAGAGTTTTGGTATGATGAACTTCCTCAACCAAATTCTTAATTCCATTTGAGACCTTCGTTTTCTCGCTGATAGGGAGAGGTGAAAACTATTTGTGATTTGGTGTCTTGGGGACCATAACTATTCCTTATGTGTTAACTGATAAGGTTCACATTA
This sequence comes from Lupinus angustifolius, assembly GCF_001865875.1. Classification (NCBI taxonomy): domain Eukaryota; kingdom Viridiplantae; phylum Streptophyta; class Magnoliopsida; order Fabales; family Fabaceae; genus Lupinus; species Lupinus angustifolius. The sequence goes on along the minus strand of NC_032009.1, from coordinate 7,199,184 downwards.
TCGCTTATAGGTCAACCGTTTGGAAATCCACTCATTAGGCACATATTTGTTATGAGTTTCAGAAGTCTTTTAAGTTGTCATTAATTAGATCAATTGTTTTGTAACCCCAAAATAAATAGCCAATATAATTGTATTAAATATATGATGTCCACCTTAATTAGAAATTATGAATTTCTAACAATCTCCCACTCAGACTTCATATTTTTTCCTGAAACAATTATATCACATATTCTATAGGTGCACATCTGCATACTTTTATATTAGTCTTCTCCTTAATACAATCTGGTCCATCTCATATAGCAACTATGAAACCACTGGGGCCTTCATCACATTCAAACATGACTCGACCATGATCACCATATTAATATATTTAATGACATAGATCAAATATGGATGAGTGACATGGAAATTTCATGCAATGTGATCTCAAACATGTCTATTTCCAACTAGTCATTCTTTATTCTTAAGTGAGATCAATCCAAAATCTTTAATTGCAACACAATAGTTACAATACACACGTTCAAAATAGAACAATAAACCATCAAATTTATTATGCATAAAATTATATATGACGTCCAAAGTATATCATAAAAAATATAGACTTCCACTAAACTAAGGTATCCTAAGGAGCAATACTCATGGATAATATGTCCATGAAAGACTTTAGGTACCAAACCCTTAGTCAGTGGATCAACTAGCATAAATTTTGTCCCTACATGGTCTATGAAAATTTGTCTATTTTGAATACTTTCTTTAACAACCAGAAACTTGATGTCAATAATTTTTAACTTTATAGAACTCCTATTATTGTTGGAGTAAAGAACCATGGACTTACTATCACAATATATTCTCGGTGGTCTTTTAGTACCATCAACCACACGTAAGACAATTACAAAATTTCTACAATCATATGTCATGGTCTGATGTTTCAAAACAAACCATGAACTCTACTACCATGGCTGAAGGAGCTATGAGCATCTCTTTAACAGACTTCCACGAGATAGGACCTTGAACCAGATAAACATATATCCATAGGTGGAGTTTCTGTTGTCTAGACACCCAAAAATCAGAGTCAGACTATCCAATGATCTCTAAATTCTCAGACCTTCGATAAGTGAACATTTACTCATTTGTTCTCTTTAAGTAACGCATAACATGTTTGACTGCCTTCTAGTGATGCATTACATAATTTCTCATATATCTTCCGGAAACTTCCACAACAAACGTTATGCCGAGACGTACAAATTTGAGGCATACATTAGACTTTCTAGTGCATATGCATAAGGAATCTTTTGTATCACATATATTTCAAGGTCAATTTTGGGGCACTGCTTAAGACTAAACTTGTCTCCCTTAGCTATAGGGGTATCCCTTCGTTTAGTTTCCTTCATATCAAATCTATCTAGAACTTTATCCATATAGCTTTCTTGTGACAACCTTACGATACCTTGAGAGCGATCTCTTAGTATCTGAATACCTAATACAAATGAAGCTTTCCCAACATCTTTCATTTCAAAATTCTTGATCTCATGCAATTGTCCCATATCATTGCTCGCAAGCAGTATATCATCGACATATAATACCATGAATATAAATTTACTCCCACTAAACTTATGGTATACGCAATCATCAACTTTATTTGCCTCAAAACCATACGAGGTAATAACTTGATGAAATTTGTGATTCCATTGACGAGAAGCTTGTTTAAGGCCATATATGAATTTCTTTAATTTGCGTACCATAGGCTTTGAGCCAATGGACACAAAGTTTTGTGGTTGCGCCATATAGATCATTTCTTGAATGTCACTATATAGAAACACAATCTTAACATCCATCTAATATAGCTCTAAATAAAAATGAGCTACTAGTGCCAATATTATTCTAAAAGAATCATTTGAAGATACTAGAGAGAAAGTTTCTTTATAATCAATGTCTTCTTTCTCAATGAAGCCTTTAGCAACTAGACGAGCTTTATATCTATCAATATTACATTTTGAATCCCTCTTGGTTTTAAATATCTATTTGCAACCAATAGGTTTCTCACCTTCTGGTAATTCGACAAGATCACAAACGTCATTATCATGCATTGACTTCATCTCATCCTTCATGACATCAATCCAATTTTGAGAGTTTAGAACTTTTCATGGCTTGCCAAAAGTTCAATGCATCATCAGGAATTGAAGAATTACAATATAATCATCAAGAATTGCATTTCTCCTCTCTCCAGTGGATCTCCTTAATGACACTTCTAATTCTTGAGGTTGTTAAATTTGTTCTATAGGTACTTGAGAGAGAACCTCATTGTTGTCTTATTCTAGAATATTTTCAGGAACAATATTCTGATCATTATCTTCTATTACCGATGTTATTCCTTGAATGGTAATAGGCACAAGAACTTGTTCACCCTTAGTGATATGTTCTTCCTCAAAGATAACATTCCTTATGTTCTTTTCCTTCCCAAAATCAACTTCCTCAATAAATCTTACATTTCATGTCTCAAAAAAAGTCTTGAAGTGGGATCATAAAGTTTATAGCCCCGAGAGCGTTCAGCATAGCCAACAAAATAACAGCTAATTGTTCTTGAGTCCAGTTCTCTTTCATGCGACCTTTAAGGTTGCACCTCAGCTGGACAACCCTAAATGTGCAAGTGTTTTAAGCTTGGTCTTTTATTACTTCAAAGCATGTATGAGGTTTTATTAACTGTTTTACTTGACACCATATTAAGGATGTAAAATGTGGTCTTTAAAGCTCTCCTCTAAAGAGACTCTGGCAAAGAAGAATGACTAATTATACTTCTCACTATATCCTTAAGAGTTCAGTTTAATCGCTCAACAACACCCTTCATGCTAGGTTTGCTTAGCATAGTGTATTGTAGAACAATTCTACATTCTCTTAGGAAAAACACAAATAACCATTTTCACAACATCCTTATTGTTCTTTATTTTCTTATTATGAGAGGTCATAGTCAAATGAGCTCTTTCAGTCTTATCTCTGTGAAATCTCTCTATCTCTTGCACACAATGAGATATAAACTCATTGTGACATCATTTGTCCTTCTGAGTGTTATAGCTCACTTTGAATGGCTCAAAGTGTGCAGGAAGCGAGATTAAAACCAAGTGCATGAGCACGCCATTACCAAGCTCTAACTTAAGTGACTTGAGTTTTGATGCGAGATTAAACATCTCCATAATGTTCTCCCTTATATTCCCTTTGCCTTTATACTTAATGGAGATGAGTTTATCCAAAAGGCTACTCGTCTTCGTCTTTTCATTTTTTTGGCAAAATATGGTTTTATTTCTTCAAGGAACTTTCTTGGACTTTGATCCTCATATATAGAGCCCTGAAACACTTCTAGAATAGAGTGTTTCATGATCATTATACACATTCGGTTAGAGTGTTCCAATTTCTTAATTTTAACCTCATCGAGGATTTCTAGAGTAGAAATGGATTTCTCCACCTGAAGTGCCAGACCTAAATCCATACAGCTGAGAATAATTTATATGGCTTCCTTCCAGACCATAAAGTTTGTCCGATTCAATAATGAGATGTTCTTAATTTGAGCAGAAATATTTGCAACACTAGTAAAAGAACAAAACAAATTGCAACCATTCTTGCAATTAAATTCACATTCAACATTAATAATTAAATTCCAATGATAATGAGACACATCACAAGTTATCTAACACAACATTAATATTGAGTCTTTGGACAAAAATATTAACTTGAAAGTGGTACACTCAATGTAGTAATCAAATATTGATAATCAGTCTTGTCAAACAATAAGCCTTTCTTTGGACCGACTTACTTTTCACATGGAAAACCATATGATTATCACATATTTAATGCAACAAGTATGATTGAAATTTGGGTCAAATAATAATCTTTCTTTGGGCCGATCACTATTCACATAAAATGCAAACATACAATTGGCTTGATATTTCATATCAATCACTAATTATACTCTTATTTGTAATCGTCAAACATTGATAATAATGTCTGTCAAATAATAAACCCTTCTTTGGACCAATTTATCCATCACATATGCAACTTTATAATAATAACATATTTATCATCACATGTGTGTATATAATCCGGCCAAATAATAATCTTCCTTTGAGCCGATTAATACCGACATTGATACACGTACACACTAGCATTTGATATTTATTATGAACAATTCACAGAAAATATGTCACTTTGGCGACTTCATATTTAATAGGTTCACTTAAAATGCTAAACAATTTTATTTTCTAAACGAAAAACCATTTAGTTGAGTTTGATTCAACACAACCTTAATCCAAAACATATATTATTTATATCGACATATAAATACATATATCCATAATAGCCTATTGGTATCATTGCATCATTCTCATCACAAGGACTGCATTTCGAATTCTTATAATGGTCTTTTTCGAATTTTCCATAAAAAATATTACCATTTTATACATAATTAAACACGGCAAGACAAACTGTCCAAATAGAAATAATACTTCAACAATAACAACCACTAACCAATGCAACAAACCATGAAGTGTTGTAAACAAACAAGTCATATAATATATATAAAATAAGACATGTTCACATAATAGACTTATCGCAAGATACCTAATACAACATCAATTTCTAGTCTTTGGATTGAGAAATTAATTTGTAAGTGATACTCTCAATGTAATGATCAAATATTAACAACTAGATCTGTCAAATAATAACATTTCTTTGGACCGACTATTATTCACGTGAAAAAACTTTATAATTGTTACTTATTTATCATCACATATATGTTATTACTTGGCCAAATTGTATCTTCCTTTGAGCTGAACACAATTCGCATAAATAATAAATAATCTCATACTCATATGTATAATCTTAATCAATTTCTACAATAGAGGTTACTTTTGAAACATATTGTATCAATTAATTCAAAAATAAATACCAGACAAAAGGAAAACACTATGGGTCCATTATAAAAAAAATTATGATCTTGGAATTAAAAAAATCTTCAGAGTTGATATCTTTTATGATTAACAAATTTAATACCATAATATAATTCCAAATCAAAAAAGATATATCACATATACATCAATGTAGAAAAATGGATTCAATCTTAATCAAATACAAAGTAGATCGAGATTGAAAAGCATAAAAAATATATGCAAATCATTATCGAAATTTCAAATCGAATATAATCATGCATATCCTTAAAACATATATGTAACACTATATATATACACTTTCACACATTAACATAGTAAATGTATATATAATTTTAAGCATTAATCGTAACCATTATATATATATATATATTAACTTTAATCAATAATTCCAGACATCATAACAATTTCAAGCTATAAACAATTACATATATATGTGTATATTTTAATTCATGATATATACAAGGTCATGAATTCCAGATTGTATATGTATAAAATAAAAAACACATCTTAACACATATATACCTTATACATATATTTTAACAAATTGCGAAGTTGTGAAGTAACAAAAGTTAATGTCTAACAGTAAGGCATTAGCGCAAATAATATACATAGTGCATAATAGAGTCATAAAAGTTAATGCAATGTTCATGCACAGATCTGAATATATACTTCAACACACGTTGCAAGGATTCATAATACAGTTTACTCATAACTCTAATAAGCGGAAGCCGATAAAAGTTATCCTCATTATTCTTAAATACTCAATTTTCATACCCAATAGCATAAGCATAAAAAAACCCAAATTTAAAAATTAGGGTTCATAAAAAATTGGGGAAAAATAACTTTAATGGAGAATCATAAAATTCAGAACCTAAAGCTTTGATACCACTTGTTAGATATTTCCTAATGATTTGTGAAATACCAATCCTAGAACCTTAAATCTCATCATTCTAACACATAATATAAAGAGTAAATTACACTGACACCCCCTGAGTTTTAGTGAAATTACACAAACCACCCCTCACTTTTCTAGACCTACACAAACCTCCCCTAGTTTTTATACTTTAATTACACTGATCACCCCTTCATAAGAAATAAGTGAAACCTTTTAAACAAAAAATGTGATAAATGCAATTAAGTTAAACAAAACATGATATATTGTATAGATAAGTCTACATAATATACAAATCAATGTATCTTTATTATTTTTGGTTACAAAATGCATCAACAATTCTAAAGAAATATTGTTTAAATCGCTCTTATAATATAGTGTAACGAACCAAAAATAATAAAGAAATATTGACTCATATATTATTTGGACTTGTCTTCACAATATATCATGTTTTGTTTAACTTAATTGCATTTATTATATTTTTTTGTTTAAAATATTACACTTATTTCTTAAGCAGAGGTGGTGAGTGTAATAAAAGTATAAAAATTAGGGGAGGTTTATGTAGGTGTAAAAAAGTAAGGGGTAATTTGTGTAATTTCACTGAAACTCATGGGGTGTCAGTGTAATTTACTCTAATATAAAACAATGATACAAAGTCATACATGAATCCATGTTCTCTGATCTACTCCTTTGATATACCCATCTCTTGAGAGAGTTTTAATATGATGACCTTCCTCAACCAAATCCTTAATTCCATTTGGGACCTTCGTTTTCTCTCTGATGGGGAGAAGTGAAAACTATTTGTGATTTGGTGTCTTGAGGACCATAACCGTTCCTTATGTGTTAACTTATAGGGTTCTCATTATCCCCTATACGTCAATCGTTTGAGTATCCACTCAATAAGCCCTAGTCATGCACTACGTGCAACACTAACAACCATAGTGGGTCGAATTGGAAATTCATGTTATAGTTGAGTGAACAACCATAACATTGCATAAAAAACATCCTAAAATCACAAGACAGAACCACAAAAAGTTTCAAGCCAAAATTCAAAAACTAACTGATTTAACTGAACAAGAAAAATTCAAGAAAAATTCAAAATAAAACTTCAAAAATAGAAATAGAGTTTTTTTTTTAATTTTTAGGATGGAGTTTTCAGACGTCGTAGTACGAAATGTCCGAGAGAATGAACTTTTCTACTCCAAATGCATATATGTTATGAGTGTTAGAAGTCTTTTAAGTTGTCATTAATTAGATCACTTGTTTTATAACGCAAAATAAATAATTAATATAATTATATGAATTATTCTTACTATTATTACTTTCATTAATATTAGTATTGAACAATTCATTGATTATATTATCCAATCGTAGGTACCTTTTATTTACATTACGGTGAAACATTTCATTTCTTAGAATTTTGTTTGTAATGGGTGTCGTCAATTAGGATTCGAATTCAAGCTAGCCTCTTAAAAGTTCAATATCGAAAAGTAATTAAATTGATGATTAATATAGGAGGAAAGACAAAGATATCAGTTTCACATGATCTCCACGTGAACTATTTACAGATCCAGCAAGAAAATACAAAGGGCAAGATGGAGATGGGTGACAGTTGATCTTCATATATCTTGTTTAATTTTAATATGTCCATTTTATTGTGATGATATTTAATCCTTTAACTTTTCAATTTGTGCACTATTTTATATAAAAAATAGTGTATTTTCATATCCTAAAAATGTACTCTTGAAAGTAAATGTTGTGTTTGATTATCCTTGTGGCATCTTTAGGGGTAGGCCAATTTTCTACTAACATGCATGTGGTCCAATCAATAACCAACATCATTAACACTCAGTACTATACTATATATCTTACATTCATGGGTCCAAGTTGCATTGAAACATTAATTCCCAAAAGCCTTTTCTTTACAATCAACCTTTTCACTATTCAGTTCCCATCCGACGAGACCATTACAAAAATTAGCTTCTGCAGCATCTCATACACTTATAAGTCATAAGGACAATGATTTTAATTTTGAACTAAGGTACAAAGTAAAGGATTAAACCAATTATGGGACAGGCTTAGTCTGGGGCGTAAGTGTCATAGCATCTATATTTTTTTGGGTACATAATTAATGATATCTCCACCTATGAGTAAATAATTAATAACTTTCGGGATATATAATTGTCTTATCAATGAGTGACGCTACCAAAAATTGAACTGTTAAAATAATTGTGTTTCTGTTTTATATAATCGATTAATAATATAGTTAATCAATTATCAATATTGAAACATACTTTGTTATTTGAGTTAATTTTGTATTGAATTTTTGTTATTTGGTTACTTAATGTTGGTTAGAATAGTTAATTTTTTATTCGTTTTATATAAATGATTTATTATGACTTTGTATAATCATCAATTCAATACTCAATTCATTCACTTAATTTAATATTCATTCAATGAATAAATTTGATATCTTATTTCTGCTTTTAATTCTTATTATCAACATTTGACATTTTCACATGTGAGATAATACCTTTTCGGTTGAATAAAGAGAAAAATGTTAAGCAGGTTAATGAAAATTTGGTGCACAATATATGCATGTTGATTGGGGTTTGAGATCATTTTCAAGCTTTTTCATAGATTGGGATCTTTTTCCTCTATCTTTATTTCTACCTCGTAATTCACAACTGTCGTTTTTGTTTTGGTTTCTCACATGTATCCTCGCATCGGAGGCAATCCTGTCCGAGTCGGGAACATCCACAAGTAAGTGGGGCTAACTCTCCCATAGGGCATTTTTTCCATCCACAAGACTCGAACACGAATTCTTATTTGAGGGGAATCAAGCATGTACCACTTGAAAGTTTTACACTGTACTTAAAAGTTTTTCGAATAGTACAGGGACCTACAAGATATTTTTTTTATATTCTGAGTTCACGTGAATTATATTGGCTATCTCTTTGTACAGTCTACTATAGGATGTTAATAAATAAAGAAATTCATTAAAAAAATTAACTGTAGAATCTGTCGGTGCCTCCATAATTGTATTAATTTATTTAGGTAAACATATGTTTTTTGAATCAAAAGCCTATCCAATATTAAAGATTTCAGTATCAAAATATGAGGAGTAGGAAAATAATAATTATGCTGTTACTTTTTTTTTGTCACCTATCATAATTCCTAAACGGGAGAGGATCTAATTTGATATTTTTTAGTCACGTATAGCCCATAATAATTCATTATCTTACACTGGAGGACGGACGCAGCAATCAAGTCCTCTCCATTCCATGTTCTCACGTGAGTATGTGCTATACAAAATAATATATGTATACCAAAGTGGTTTGTAGGAAAATATTTTCTGATCTTATAAGTTGAGAGCAATCTTTTCTGATGTAAATGTTTGTCTTTCATATAATTTAGAGTGCATTTTGAAGTGATTATTAGTTAGTCAATGAACTTGTTTAAACAAAAAAAAGCTTGTAGCTTTGTTCACTAGACCCCAAGATTATAAGATCTGATTGAGAATTCTCTTAATATGACTTATGTATTATAATCCTCTAAATTAATTATAAGTTCTTTCACATTATTTTTCAATTTTCAACCATTTTATCACCTAGTTTTATCAAACACCCTAACCTATCAAAATTAGGCCTTGATTTTTTAGTTTAAGTTTATAAATTAAGTTAAGTTTATAAAATATGATATTATAATCTGTTTATGTTCAGATATCTTAGCTGAAAACTGAATACAAGTTAATATGTTTTGTTTGGATAAGGTAGAAAATTTGTTTTTTACATAGTAAATTATAGAAAATGGTATAATGTTATTTATTTATGTTATGATTATTTTGGTTGTTTTTTACGCTATTTTTTAAATATATATTTTTTTAATATTTACCATCGTATATATATTTGCTATAAACTTTTAATATTGCATAGCAAAGGCTAAAAAATATAAAATAAAATAAAATATAAAAACCAATATCAATATTAAAAAAATAATATGACACACAAATAAATAGAAGTTGTTAAACTTAGATTAACAATTCATAAAATAAATAATACACGAATATCAAGTTTTAATAAGTTATGGTGATGATGTGAAGAATTATAGTGTTCGGTAGAAGAGTAAAAATGATTAGAGATATAAAGTTATGGTGGAGTAAAATGAGAAAATTAAAAAAAATAAACTAACAAAAAATAAGTCAATCAATGATTTTGAAGCTTATAATTTTTGCTTATTTTTTTCAAAAACAAAAAGAGTTGAGTTTATAATTTCATATGGTTGCCAAACATACATAGTTTACATTTTCAGCTTATTTTACAAAAAATAAGCATAAACTACAAAAAAATAAATCATACCAAACTTGAGCTTCCATTCAGTATTTTCAACATTCAATGAACTTTTTAGTCAGATTTTAACAAACATGTCCTTAGATTTAAAACCTTATAATTTTCCTTTTAAATAAAATCAAGTGAAAGGGATTTGAGAAAATGAAAAGGGATAAAATCTAAATTACCAGTGGCAAAGGATTATAAGAAAAATCAACAAATGATTGAATCAAGGGGTGCATATTTGTATATAGAAAAAACTTTTGTTAGGAGAGTTTTCCTATTATATTATCAATATTTCATGCTCGAATTGGATTCCCTAATGTGGAGGAAACCTATTATCTAGAGAAAAAGGATTATGATGAAAGAGAAGGAAAAACATTAACTTAATACAATAAAACATCTCACATAGAGTTAGTTCAATTGAATAAACAGCATGATATAAATTGAAAATAGGCCAATCACCTTTTTCCCATATTAATTTAGAGTAAGAGAATGCTGACATTCTCACATTTTTTTAACATGATTTTCTTATTATTTCTCATGCTTTATAAATAAAGTAAGGTTTCAAAAAATAAAAATTGTTTCATCCTCTTGCACAATTGTTAATCATGCCCGGCCTAAAAATGTATATAATGATACTTATAGGACACGATCTAGTGAGCAATGTACAAGGCCACAGACCACTGTTACATGCCTATTATGGTGTCTGTATATGACCCTCACCCCACTGCACAACACATACCTCTGTCATAGAGCTGATCACGACGTCTGCACTTTACACGGTCCACTACCATGCAATAAGAATATGCCTAAAATACGACTATGAGATTGAGGCAGTCTATAAGACCAACATCCTTGATAAAGCATTGTACCATTCAGAGTACAGATGTTTCATTGTCGCCCAACACGAATAAAGTAGTCCATGATTGTCAAGGCAGGCTCGACAGAGCAAGATGTTTGGTTATGTCAACAATATTTATGAGGGAATATTTCATGCTCATCTCCTCTATAAATAGAGGAGACCTCTCATAAGAATGTTAACATTTCTTACTCTTTTGTACTCTTATATTTTATTCTTTCTACACCATATCTTCCTATACTAACTTAAGTGTAGGAATAATATCTTTTCAGATACCTAACTAATTGCTCCCAGACCATCCTCAAATATCATTCAAGCTACACTTACCCGGTTTCCAAAACACTTTCATACTAAAGAACAAAAATGAAAGTGATGAGACATGTAACCCATTGTGTGTTAAACAGTGTAATAGTAGCATTTCTCTACAGGGAATAATATAGTCAAAATTTTGATAAATTTAAACATAGTTGTTGAAATAAAATAAATTCATAAGGATCTCTCCTGTTTAAGAGTCAACAGCCACATGACATTATTTTGTGAGAAGTTTAATAAAAGAATTCTAGTTATATACCAATTTTCATTTGCATGCCTCCTAACGGCGTTTATAAACAAAATTATTCAGGGAAATGGAAGTAATAAACTCACTATTAGATTTTAAAGAAAGAATGGAAGATTGTGAAGAGAAGAGAGTAGAAGAGAAGCAATGTCAATGGATATACATCTTATTAATCAAGAAGAAGAGTGTATGCCATTTATAGTAGGCAACCAAACCAACTAACAAAATAGAATTTTAAAATCCTACCAAAAGTAGAAAGTGTTAGTTAAACACAAACTAACTCTTAATCAATACAACTCAATCTATCCACTACTCAACCATAGCTTGGATTACAACTTATTTCTAACACTCTCCCTTAAGCCAAGAGATTGCAAGATGACATGCCCATTCTTTTCTTCAAACCTTCAAATCTTCCAACCTTCACAGGCTTAGTGAATGCATCAGCAAGTTGTAATTCTGTCTTACAATACACCAACTTGAGTCTTTCCTTGTTTACAAGTTCTCTTAGAAAGTGGAATCTGATCTCTATATGTTTGTTCCTGCCGTGACTTACTGGATTTTTTTGCCAAGCTAATAGCAGATACATTCTCAATTCTTAACTGTAGAGGATTCCTTAGCTTGATCTTCATTTCTCTCATCAATTCTTCAAGCCAAATTGCTTGACAGGCAGCATAACACCCTGATATATACTCTGCTTCACAGCTAGAGAGCAATCACTGGCTGCTTCTTAGAACACCAAGAAATTGGGGCATTGTTTAACAAGAATAGATAACCTGATGTACTCTTTATTTCAACAAGGTCTCCTCCATAATCAGAGTCTACATACCCTGCTAATTCCAGTTCTGAATTCTGCGTTCCTACTGGAAATAAGATGCCATGATCAAGTGAACCTTTGACGTATCTTAGAATCCTCTTAGCTGCTAACATATGAGATTTTCTTGGTTTGCACATGAACCTGCTAACTAGACCAACACCATAGGATAGGTCTGGTCTGCTGTTGCACAAGTACCTTAGGGATCCAACAATCTGCTTGAATAGAGTTTCATATACTTCTTCACCATCTTCATCCTTTGTTAGTTTTATGTTTGTTTCAATTGGATTTGTCACTGAGTTGCAAGCATTCATATTGAACCTTTGTAGCAAGTCACTAGCATATTTTTTTTGATGCATTAGTAGACCAGTAGGAGTGTAGGAGAATTCCATTCCTAGAAAGTAACTCAACTTGCCCAGATTTGTCATTTCGAATTCTGATTCCATGATCCTTTTGAATTCTTTAATCTTCTTCAGGTTTGATCCAGTGATGAGGAGATCATCCACATATAAGCATAATATCAATAGGTCTCCATCACCATTGTCTTTCACATATACTCCATATTCTACTTCACATTTTCTGAATTTGAGCTTGAACAAGAATGAATCGATTCTTCTGTTCCATGCCCTTGGAGCTTGTTTCAAACCATATAGTGCATTCCTTAGCTTATAGACTTTATCCTCTTTTCCTCTCACAATGAATCCAGGAGGTTGTTGCACATATACCTCTTCTTCTAAGGGACCATGTAGAAATGTAGACTTCACATCTAGTTGGAACATTGGCCAATTCTTTGCACAAGCAATCCCTACTACCAATCTTATGGTCTCAATTCTGGCCACTAGAGCAAACACTTCAATATAATCAAGACCTTCCTTTTGTAGAAATCCTTTTGCCACTAGTCTTGCTTTATGTTTTGATATGCTTCCATCAGGATTGAGTTTCTGTTTAAAAACCCATTTTACTCCAATCTGATGTTTTCCTTCTTGAAGATCAACCAAGCTCCCGGTCTTGTTTTTCTCAATGGAGTTAAGCTCTTCAATCATAGCTCCCTTCCTTACAGAGTGTTCAAGAGCTTCACGCTCATTGATTTTTTCTGCCCCAGTCATTAGTGCTAAGTGCACTAAGTCACCTTCATCACTGATTTAGTAATCATAGTGCATTTCATAGTCATTGAATCTGGTAGGCATTGGTCTTGCTCTTCTTGATCTTTGCTCTACTGGTTCATCAATGATTTCAGCACTAATTTCTTCCGAGTTTACCTCTGCATCAATGATCTCTGGTATAGGCTTTCTCAGGCTTGTTGTCATTTCCTTCCAGTTCCAGTTCTCATGTTCTAGTACAATAACATCTCTGCTTATTTGTACTTTGTCTTTTAGAGGATCATAGAGCTTGTAGGCACCTGTAGGGTGATAGCCAATGAGTATCATTGCTTCACTTTTATCTTAAAGCTTAGTTCTCCTCTGATCTGGCACATGCTTGTATGCAAGTGATCCAAACACCTTTAGATGACCTACTCCAGAAAGCTTAGTTCTCCTCTGATCTGGCATATGCTTGTATGCAAGTGATCCAAACACCTTTAGATGACCTACTCCAGGTTTCTGCCCATTTCGCTTCTATAGGGACCTTTCCTTCTAGCTTCTTAGTTGGACTTCTGTTTAGTATATATACTGAGGTGGATACAGCTTCACCCCAGAATTTTTGTGGTAATACTTTCCCCTTGATTAAGCTTCTTGCCATATCCATTATTGTTCTGTTTCTCCTTTCAGCAAGTCCATTATGTTGAGGTGTGTATGGAGTAGTGACTTCATGTCTTATTCCATTATGTTGACAGTGTTGCTCAAAAGCATTAGATGTGAATCTCCTCCTCCATCTGTTCTGAGAATCTTCAGTTTCTTACCACTCTCCCTCTCAACTAATGCTTTGTATTTCAGAAAGTATTCAAAGGCTTCACTTTTCTGTTTCATCACATACAACCATATCATTCTACTAAACTCATCAACAAAGGTAATGAAGTATCTGTTTCCAGCCAATGTTCGTTCCTCAAATGGTCCACACACATCTGAGTGTACTACTTCCAAGAATCCTCTGGATCTCATGCTTGAGTAGGATTGGAATGGCCTTCTTGTTTGCTTCCTAGCCAAGCATACTTCACACATATCTTTAGGACATGTTATTGTAGGCATGAACCATATTAGTGGAGCCAAGCTTGTGTAAACTTTTAAAATTCAGATGACCATACCTTAAGTGCCATATCCAACTTTCTTCATTGGTCTTTATTGTAGTAAGGCATTGAGCATTTGCAGCTTTGATGTTTACTTGGAAGGTTCTGTTTTTGGTTAGCTTGCTCCTCAGAATGATTCTCTTCTTGGTATCCAACACCTCTACTTGACCATTGCCCATTATTGCTGTAAATCCCTTTTGTACTAGTTGTCCAATGCTGAGTAGATTGTACTTCATTCCAGGGACAAATAGCACATCAGAGATAAGGGATTTTGATCCATTGTTCCTCATGATCACTACATCACCTACTCCTTCTACTTTCAAGGTGTTATCATATGCAAATTTGACTTTACTCTCTCTGCTTGAGTCAAAGTTTGTGAGCCATTCTTTATGACTAGTCATGTGGTTAGAACACCCTGAGTCAAGATACCATGACTCAAGGTGAGTATCTTCTGCTGGATCTGTAACCATTAGGGTCAATGGTTCTACTTCATGATCTTCATGAGTTGTGAATGCCTCTTTGTCTTTTGTCTACAAAATTCCTCTGTTTGCCTTTCTCAGCAGTGCACTCATAGGAGTAGTGTCCTGTGTTGTGGCAAGTGTAGCACTCTACATTCCTCTTATCAAACTTCTTTTGTTTGTAGAATTTTATTTGCCCTCCTTTCTGAAGTATCTGGCCAGTCATGCTCTGGTCTGCTCTTCTTTCCCTTCCATTTCTTGTTTTTCTCCTTGTAGTGAATTGCCTTTAAAGCTTGTTCACTGCTTTTTCTTGGATTTCTGTCCATGAGCCTCATTTCATGTGCTTCTAGTGAGCTTTGAAGCTCCTCAATCTTCATTATTGAAACATCTTTTGACTCCTCTATTGCTACTACAATGCAGTCAAATTTTTGAGGCAACGATCTCATAATTTTCTCTATGATCATGAGATCTGTGACTGTTTCTCCACATCCTTTCATCTGATTAGTGATTGTAATCAATTTTGTGAAGTAGTCTCCAATCTTGTCACTTTCCTCCATTTGTAGTAGCTCATATTGCCTTCTTAGTGTTTGTAGCTTCACTTTCTTAATCTTGTCTCCACCAAAGTGGCTCCAAGTCAAGATATCCCAAGCATCTTTAGCTGTTATGGCATTCTGAATCTTCTCAAATTGTGTGTCATCAACACATTGATGCAACAGAAACAATATCTTGTTATCCTTCTTCTTTGCTTCTTTGAACATGGTTCTTTGAATCTCTGTAGCTTCAGGGCCTGGTACAACAAGTCCATTCTCAACAGCCTCATTCACTTCTTGAAAGTTGAACAATACCTTCATTTGTGTGTTCCAACGATCCCAATTCTTATCTGTAAGAACAGGTAGGCTCATTGATGGAAGATTGTTGTTATTCCCAACCATTGTCTTTGCCACAGATCAAACTTCTTCACACTTCTGCACCCCTTTCACACTAAGATCAGCAACCTTGATTTCTTCAGAACTGATTCACATGCAGTGAATTCTTCAGGTTGCAAAACAGAAGGAGAGTGTTTTAATGAAGATAGAAGATTTCCAGGATAGTAACGTGCTCTTGATACCAAATGTTAGATTTTAAAGAAATAATGGAAGATTGTGAAGAGAAGAGAGTAGGAGAGAAGCAATGTCAATGAATATACATCTTATTATTCAAGGAGAAGAGTGTATGCCATTTATAGTATGCAATCAAACCAACTAGCAAAACAGAATTTTAAAATCCTACCAAAACTGGAAAGTGTTAGTTAAAACAAACTAACTCTTAATCAATACAACTCAATCTATTCACTACTCAATCATAGCTTGGATTACAACTTATTTCTAACACTCACTGCATCACAAATAATAAATAAGTTAAACATGTATACGAGGGGCTACACTCCTCTCAATTAATAGAAAGGGAAATACAATTTTTTCCTCTAATTTTAATGATAAAATTGTCTTATCATAATATATATAAGGATATATGTAATTTTTTTACATCACTTCTCTCTCGGATAATGAAGGGAGTCTCTTCATATTAGAGTGTTGTGCTAAATTTCTAACAAGTGATTAGTCACATACCGGGGGCCATTGAACCATGCAAATTGTTTTGGGTCGTTTCCATTTTTGGGCTGAATCGTTTTGGACCGACAAAGTACATTACCTGAATTTATTTCTGTAATATTATATAGGGAAATGTGTTATGGACTTCTTAAACTTTACATCTATTACAAATAAAAGTCACTAACTTTAATTTCATGTCAAGTAAGCCTAAAACTTTTCACATTCATAAGATAGACCTTTTTGTTAAATTTCTGTTAGATTATTTAACAGTCAAATCTAACATTTCAATTTTTGTAATCTTCTTCATCATTGATTTATTCATTTGAAAAAAATAAAAAAAGCAACATAACCATGAACGACTATTCTTCTTCCATCTCAACCAAACCACCATATTCAATCTATTCTAGAGAGAGAGAAATATAACTGAGAAGACAATGGCTCTTGGGTTTTAAGCATGCAATGCCCTTCTCCCCTTTAATAATCCCCTCAACCCTATATATGAGGCAAATATATTTTCTTACATTTTAGCTCTCTCATCCCCTTCTCCCCACCAAAACTAAGAAATCTCTGTCCTTGTCTCCTCCCCAACAAACTAAGAAATCTCTTCAAATTATACGGTCACACTATCTAAGCTTATTTCTTATTGAAAAGAGTATTTTTGCAATTGAAAGCTTCTATCTTTAGTTTCTGGTTAATTATCTTTATTTTCTATTTCACTATATAATTGGTTTACTCAATTTCTAACACAAACTTAAGAAAATGGTCTATTATTTTATGAACGGCAAAATTTATGGTTAGTTTGGGAGAGAACTAAAGCATGTGTTTCCTATTTGAAAAATGTATAAACTTGAAGTGTTGCATACATTTTTCTTTATATTTTTAAATTAGTAAATTAGTGGTACTGATTAAAAAATTGGAAGGTTAGATTTCATCTTTAAATAAGTTAACAAAGACTTAATGGAATGATCTATTTTATAGATAAGAGAAGTTTAAGGTTTGATTAGAATGAAATTAAAGTTTGTGGCTCCTATTTGTAAAAAAATATAAAGTTTAAGATTGTATTAACATTCTTTTTAATTTCATTCTAATCCACTCAGTTTGCAGCACCTAGTGACATATGTAAAGTATACACTTTTCCTTATTATATAAATGCAATATCTATGTATTGATAGTATATATATTTATACAAGTCAATACATCATTTATTGTTCATTTATATTACTTTTATTTAAAAGTTAATAATGATTAAAAATGAATGTTGAATGATACAATGAAAGAGTGAAAATCTCTTATTCTTTTTGGTATATACATCTTTTTTCATATTATATATATATAGTATGCTTAAATTAAATGGAGGCACTAACTTGTGTATCATATGTTCTCCCATGCTTCATAGTTATGCGGATTAAAAGGAAACACATGTTTGATGCTTCATGTTTTAGGGCATCTAATGAGTAAAAAGAAATAGGAGGGAGTATGATAGTTAAGGTGAAATGTTTAAAGAATAAAGTGAATGAGGTAGTGGGTTCGAGTTTTATCCTCAATCAAATACTAACATACTAATATTTGCCTATAATAAAGTTAAAAAGAAATAGGATTTCAAAGATGATGATTTGTTGAGCATGTCTAATTCCTATAATTAATGTTGCTAAATTAAAAAGTTAGGTGATATACGGCAGGATACAACTCTAATATATTTGGCAAGGTTGAAAGGAGTTCATAGGTTATTGAATGAATTTATTTGTACAAAAATAAGTTCAGAGAAAGTTTTTCGACAAAAAATCTAGCTAATTTATAAGTTCTGATTGGATAAATCAATTGGAGAGACTTATATATAGTTGATAAATTAGGAGCTTATTAAGTTATTTTACATATTTATATTTATCAGTTAATTAATCACTTAATTTTATTAAACACTTTCAATTCAATTAACTATAACCTATGAGTCATTAGCTTTAAACTCCTGATTTTCAAATGAGATACTAAATTTGTCCCTAGTTTTATTAAACAGAACCTAAATGTATTTTATATTATATCGCTCATGTTTTTAGTGTTTATTTTATAAAATTAATAGTGGAGTGTTAATAGTCTTCCCCTATATATAAAAATGTCATGATAAATCGAATGTTACATGAGTGGATTAGCAAATATTCGTGATACATTGATATCTTTATAAAGGAGCTTATGTAATCATATTCCATGTTCACCATAGTACAATAGTATAATATTTATATACTATTTTTTTGAAAAACAATTATAATTAAATATGAATAATGGATAATATAATAATAATGTATTAAACTTTTTGCTGATATTTATGCTCAAAATTCTAAATAATAGAACTTCATGATCAACTAAGATTAAGTATTACCCGAGAGTTACTTATTCTAGGAGAACAGATAAAATTCTATTGTTAATATTATTGGAGAGATAGTTATTCTAGCTAGGAGGAATAAAGTCTTATACATAGGAATAAGGGACCCTATAGTGGCTAGAATTTCATCATTTATTAGCAGACAATTAAGATGAGTGTGGGAGCCATTTCACGTGGATTTGCTACGATTTCTGTTCTGATAAAGGATTGAAAAGCATTTTGATATTTCAATAGCTGTCATCTCCTTAATTTCCCTGTATATCGCTGATTTCATTTCTTGGCTATAACTAAGAGGATGATTAGTCAAAAAAAATTGGTTAATACCTTCCCAAAGGTCACTAAGAATTGCCTATTTACTACAAATCTACTTCAATTTAGTTTAGACTTGTGATGAAGATCCTCTCCTAATGATATCATAGCGTAGACTTAAATAATAAAATGTTACTCCTTTATTATTAAATTTTAAATTTAAATATATATTTTTTAAGCAATTAGAAAACGTGTCATATGGAGTAACACGATCTTTTGATATAGCAAATGTTGACCCTTGTAACTAAGCTCAATTTAAATATGACTGGTAAAGAAGCAGCTTCTATTTTGCTAACTGAATTCTGTATCTTCTTCAGTTGCTGTTGAGTGTAGTAAGAAATTGGAGAATAGGATGATAAACTCACTGGTAAGTAGAATTTGACATGCAAAAGAGTTTGATCATAAGTTATTGTGTTAAGCAATATCATAATCCCTCCTCCTTTCTGTTTGGCAACTTGGGTATTCTGAAATATTTTTTCTCCTTTGTCCATGGATAATGATATATCCTCCTGCTAAATCCTACTACTAATTCTCATACCCACAAAAAAATGACATATGTCACTAGGTGATACGTTTATTTATTAATGATTAGTTTATAAGTGACATATGTCACTTTCTTGTAGGTAGAAGAATTAGTAGGAGAATATAGCATTGCTCTTTGTCCATTCTTGCTTGGTTTAGGTGACCAATGTCAAGGATGATCTACAGTTATATACTTGGGTGTTTATGCATTCAAACATGTTATATACTCATAGTTTTTGGTAAGGACTTGTATACACTCTCCTGACTTTGATTTCGTGATCTTTTCGTTTTTCAGGTTTTATGGGGACTATGATATCAAATTTGGCATTTGTATTCCGTAACATCTCTTCAAAAAAGGGCATGAGGGGAAAGTTGGTCAGCGGAATGAATTACTATGCTTATCTATTTTGTACTTGGTAATTCTCACACCATTTGCAATGACTGTGGAGGGACCAAAGATGTGGGCAGCTGGATATCAAACAACCCCCTTAAATTGGACACCAATTTTTATGGTAATTACCAATGATATGCAAGCCAGAACGAGCGGTCTGGCCGCTAATCGGCCTCGCAAGCAACCCTGGTTCACAATATTAAGTGGTTGTTAACTTCTATAATGGTTAGGCTGATGTGTAATTTCTTCTATTTGCTTATGAAATGAGAGCCTAATATAATTTTATGGACGATTAATAGACATGTGATCACCTGATTGTATATATATTATGATATTAAAATTATACAATAAATCCTCTATCCAGCTAAACCGTGAAGTTGAAAAGACCCGATTAATGTATTTGAACTTGGTCATCTAGAGTAGACCTCAGTTTTTCGTTTTGTTTTTGAGTTATTTGTCATATAACCGATTCATTATTTGATGAAGACATTATTTTTTGTTGATTGCAAAGCAAATGAAGTTATATGATGTTCATGTAGTTTGATAAGGACAGAACACTCGAAACCTGACAGAGCAGGGATGTAATCATTTTCAATCCCGTTTCATTAGGGTTCGAGAGCTCAGTAAGCAAAATTAGACCCAACTAAAAAAATCCTTTATGCGTAAAACATATGTAACTTTTGGACGAACAAAAGTTGAGGTGATAGGATTTGATGAATAATAATTAAAAGAGTAATCACTCATTTTGGTCCCTCATCTTATTTGTAGTTACCAATTTAGTCCTTAACAAATTTTAAGTGACATTTTAGTCTCAACAAGTTCAACGCCGAGTCATGTTAGTCCTTCCGTCATGTGGACACCATTAACTATAACAAAGTTCCTGGCGTGACACATTAAATGTTGACATCGACTACGATGGATGGTCATACGTGTACAACTTGCCATGTCATAAAACCAATTTTTCCCCGTACAAAATGACGTCGTTTGAAACAGTTTTTTAATAGATTAAGCAAAATGACATCGCTTTAATTTTTTTAATACAATAAGCACAATGATTTCGGTTTGCACAGATAAATTTCGAAAAAAAATTAAGAAGCAAAACAATGTTGTTTTACTCCATCTTCTTCCTTATATCACAGAGGGTCGAGAAGATGGGAAATTTCCCCCAAATTCATACACTATAATTCCTAACAACATAATTTTGTCCTTTTCTTGCATATGACATAAAAAGCTATGGTGATGTCAATTCCTGCTGCACCTCTCATCAAAGTTATGACGATGTCAGCTCTATGGATAAAAGATTTCCTTCTCCATTGTGCCATTGTAGAAGAGTTGCTATTGTATACACATCAAAGACTATGAAAAACCCAAAGAAACAATTCTATGAATGTCCATATTTCAAGGTTGGCACTGTTTTTGTTTTTATTTTCTATTTTATGTGAAGTTATAAGTTTTGCTATTTTGCAGTTCTGAAACAATTTTCATTCTTCTACAAGAAGGAAACAAATATTGTGTGAAGTTTTTTATGTGGGTTGAAGATTGAGAAAGAAATCAAGCCATGAGGGAAGAAAATGAGATTGATCATGCTATAGACATGGATGATTTGAAAGTTAATCTAAACGAAATTCAAATGATCATGAAAGAACATGTCATATGGTCTAGAAAAGTTGTAGTTTTAGCAGCTGTGTTTAGTCTGTTATTTGTTGCTAGTGATTTTAGGATTTGTATTTTGAAATGAACATGTAGTATTAGTATGAGTGAAATGAAGTTATGTATGTTTTGATTATTTTCTGTTATGTAATGAAGTTATGGTTATGTTATGTAAGTTTTGTATTATCAATGAAATGAAATTATAGTTTATACAAGTTATGTAAGTTTTGTATTATGAAGCTTTGCTATGTTTTGCCACAAAATGAATAAAATATAAGTTAATAGTGAATGCAATGTAATGGTGAACACAATAAAGTGAATGAAATACATAATAGCAACAATAAATAGTGAATGCAGTACAATATAGCAACACAAAATGAGCATGTTGCATTAAATAGTTAATTCAGTACAAAATACCAACAAAAAATGAACATGTTGCATTAAATAGTTAATTCAGTACAAAATACCAACACAAAATGACAACTGTCATCATGTCATTCTAATAAAAAGTACATACAATCATTCTTAACACAAAATGACAACTTCTAAGCATTACAAAAAAACATCAAAACATTACATGACTAAAACTGTCCATTATCTCTTCTTAGCATTCTTTAAATTAGTTCTTGGTGGCTTGAACCTTGAAGGTTGTTTTCTTGGTTTCACTTGAGCTTGGACCTGATGCTCTTGGATGGATTGAGGTGGTTCCAATATACTTAAGGTTAGATCAATTGTTGATGGTTGGACTTGAGGTAACTCCATTGTGTTGTCATCCTCAAACTGAAACATAATGTATATACATATTAATTTAGCATGGGAAAATGACAATATAATTAAATGTCCAGAAAGATGTTCTTACCAATATTGATGAGTATCTGCCATGACTTGGAATTCCAGCTGCAGCTCTGGATGAATGCACCTGACTCTCCTACAACCATTGTACATAAATTTAGCATAAATTATAGATAACAATATAAATAACATGGAACTGGAGCAGGCTACTATGAGACAAAATATCTTCTTTCAAAAGAGATTCGATTCAAAACTATGATATGTTGAATGTCCAATATTGAAATAATTTCAGAGGTTTTCCTCGACTTTGTCCATGTCATCAAACAATTCGAAATGCCTCGACTTTTTTAGAATAGGTTCGAGTCAAATAGCAATGATGCGAAACACTTTACACTATTTTTAGATAGTAGAGGATAGTATGTATTACTTGAGTTTGAAGTAATTCAGGTTGCTGCATATTTTCAGGGGGCCTCGTTTCATGTTTTTTACCCTTCTTTCTTGGCATACCTTGACCCTTTCAATTTTTACTATAATGTCATTGTTCATTTCATTTTGGACAAGTTGACTTCCATGTCCTTTTCAATTTTAGTGAACTACCAGGTGTAGATTCTGAATGTAAGTCTATCTTTCTATGTTTCTTATGCCTACCAATTGGCCTTTTCAGCCTTGATTGAATAGGTTTGGGATTCTGATTTGTGCTAACCCAAAATTCATCACTACTAACTAGGTTAATGACACATGAATAAGTTACATTAAAAGCATCCATAGTTAGCCAATTATGTGTAAGAACAAGATTGCAACTAAGAGGGGGGGGGGTGAATTAGTTGACTTAAAATTATAGTAACTTTTTCTGCAAAATGTAAGAGTTAATGTGCAGCAGATAATATTGTATAATAATAAACAAGAATAAAGTAAAGAGTAAAGGGAAAGGAGAGTACACAAGTATTTTATACTGATTCACCTTCTTGTCCACCGAAGGCTACGTCCAGTACTCTTGCAGCACAAGAGATTTTCCACTAAATATTAAGAGTTGTAATTACAATATCTCACCCCGAGATCTCTCTGTACCTTACACACTCACTAATAAATATGCCTTGGAAAACACTTTTCCAAGTAACTTTATCCCCTTTCTATTCACAACATGTGAAAGAAAGATTGTTTGCAATGAATGAAGAATTACAACAATGGCTTTGGATTGCCTTTACAAGTATAAAATATTATATCACTTGCAATCCAATCAACTCTCTTTATATGCTTAGTAATAATGCTCAATATATTTGTGAAAACTTTTGTAGCAATTTCTCAGAATAAATTCTCCATTGAAAGTTTAAGAGCTTAGTGCAAAAGTGGAGAAAAACAGTGAGAGAATTTATGAGAGTTGTATG
>NC_032009.1:7134541-7175007 GCF_001865875.1 Lupinus angustifolius | reverse complement strand
TTTTCTCACACACGTAACCTGTTACTTAGATGAAGTAACCCGTTACACACTATTTTTGAAAATTATTTTAAGTATTTTAAAGTGTATCAACTTTTTTTAAAAATAGTTTGAGCATTACTACTTTGTATATTTAAGAGTTTTAGGATAGAAGTACCTATAGAGACTTAATCTAATTTTCTTGAAACTTTATTCTTCTTTGTCTTCATAAGTATTCTTCCTTTTCTTCTTTTTGGTGATGTTGGTGTCTTCATCAAAACCGTGCCAAGGTCAGGAGCAAAGATCTTCTTCACATTATGTACATAGTCTTCAAAACTATCATTATTGAAAGCAATTGCTACCACAATATGTTCATAAGACAATCCAGTGAATTGCCATTTTTGACAAGTGAAAATTGGTTTGTCAAACTTATATCCAAATTGGTTGACCTATGTTTTACCTCATTTGTTCGACTGTCAATATTTGTAGTCTATGTTGGAGTCTATTTACAACTTTCCACTTTGATTTTCTCCAATCTTCTTTGTTGGATAAGTAGCAACTTGCCTTTCCAGCTCCTCATGACTAACTTGTGTTGTCCCATTCTCCTCATGATATATAATCTCAAATCCTTTAACATAGTTAAAATTGGTTTATTTGTATACTCAACAATCTTTGCATACCATACTTCACACATGTTATTGGTAATGTTGTCAAAAACTACCATACTGGTTTTTTCCTTAACCTTCAATTGCTTCTCTTGCTTGTTTTAGTGCTCTGATCACCTTTTTCTTCTCCAAGTGAACCATGAAGTCCTCTTTTATCAAATTAATTGGTTGTGTCCTCTTTAAATTAGGTTGTGTCACCAACCTTGATTCTAAATTTTTGGCAACCCAATCCCTACTAGCAGCTCCTACAACAAATATGCTCTGGGTTGAAGTTTTTCAATTGATAAGTGTTGAACCTACTATCCCTAGAATAAAATGCAATCCAACCACAATCTGGATTTGTATAAACATCTCTTGCCCTCATCAGATCATTCTTCTTCCATTTAATTTGTTTGCCCAGGAAAATGTTGTAGCCTTTGACAACATCTTTAAAAACCTTGAGATATGCAAACTCTATTTGAATATCCAAATTTACATGTCCAAATGCACTGTTTTCATTGAACATGTGGTGCTTACTAAATGCATTCCCGGTATTCCCTTCATCATTAGTGGAAACATGAGCATACATATATTCATTATTAGATGAATATCTCTGATCCTCAAAATAAGCTACAGGTTGTTGAGGTTCATGTTGAAAACCTTCAGGTTCAGCTTCAGTTTCAGTTTTAACAACTTCAGGTACAAATTCAATCACCTTATCAACAGTCCCAGATTCAAGGGTAACATTTCTTTTTCTTTGGTGGTGACATCCTTTTCTTTGGTAGTGACTTCCTTTTCTTTGGTGGTGACTTCCTTTTATCTGGTGCTAACTTCCTTTTCTTTAGGCCTGACTTCCTTTTCTTTCTTTTGTTGCTAATACCTTCCTAAACAAGGTAATCATCCTCATTTACATGTGCAAAATCTGGTGCAAATTCAGCTACAACAGGTTGATTGTGACATCCCAAAAATTAATATATTTTAGAAATTAAGTTTTTGAACTTCATATTATAGTTTTATTCTATGATAAAATATGTACATTGATATAATCAATTTACTTTAAAAAGATATCTCAATATCAATATAGTAGCATTGTATTTTATTATATTCTTGATGTTATAGTTATTGTTATTGTAATTATTATCATACAATTATGTTTGATAAAGTATTGTTTGATCTTACACAATATTATTTATCTATATGCTATCTTATTTTATTATTATGATTATATGTTTTCTTTATATAATATGTATTATTCACTTAATCCTACAAAATAGTAAGAATTGATAATTATCATTAAATGATTGATTAACTATTTAATTTGTAATAATGTTTAAAATTTCATCATCCGTTATCAAAATTTAGATTAATTAGAATAGAAGATCTCATCCTTAATAAAAATAAGAAATTAGTGGGTTAATGAGAATTATATTTATTAACAATATAATAAAAAAACTCCATCATGCCACATGTCACTTTCTCCTTACATTTTTTCCTTAATGCCACATGTCACCTCCTCCTGACATCTATCTATCTATTAACAATAAAGTCCTTCATGCCACATGTCACATCCTCCTCACATGTTTTCCCTTCATGCCACATGTCACATTCTCCTCACATGTTCCCATCTTAAAATGTTCTAAGTTATTAAAAAATAAAATAAAAAACTCATTCATGTCATATGTTATTACTATGTACCTTCCCACACTATCCTTACTTTTTATATTTTTTATATGTTAATAATTTAATACTAATTAGCGATTGGCCTATGTCACTACTCCATCAAAATTGAGTGTTTACAGTATCTATGTTTTGTTATGTTAAAATGTAATAGACATTGAACATTAGATGAGATTGAAATCATTTTTCACATCCAAACTATTTAACGTTTACTATTAATCTAAGAATAATTGCATTTTTACACCTCATCAAAATTTTGTAACACTTTTCCAATTGAATTTTAATATTTCAGATTCTTTGAATTTTAATTTTTCCCTATTATAATTGATAAATCAAATTCCAAATTGAAGTTTTTTATAACTTTTAAATATATTTTTAATAAAAAACTCATTTAGTATAATTATTTGATTTCCATTTTTTCATTAAAAATCGTATTTAAAATTGAAAAAACAATTTCATTTTCTATAAATTTTAAAATATTTATTTTAATAAAAATAATATGGTATCATGTTTCAGAATTTCACTTTGTTATTTCCGTTAGAAAATTCAAATTAAAAATTGTCATTTAATTTTCTTATGTGATTGAATATGCAAATACTCATGTAAGACATGTATTCTTAATAATGTGAATGTATAAGTAACATGTGTGTTTTAATTATGTGAATGCATAGTTAAAACACCAAAATTGTCGCTAACCCACCAAAATTGAGTGTTTACAGTACTTATATTTTGTTATGTTAAAATGTAGTAGACATTGAGCATTAGATGAGATTGAAATTATTTTTCACATCCAAAAAATCAAATTCCAAATTGAAGTTTTTTATAAATTTTAAATATAAACTTTTAAATATATTTTTAATAAAAAAACTCATTTAGTATAATGATTTGATTTCCATTTTTCATTAAAAAAATCGTATTTAAAATTGAAAAAATCATTTCAATTTTTATAAATTTTAAAATATTTAATACCATCATAATAATATTGTATCATGTTTCAGACTTTCACTTTGTTTTTTCCATTAGAAAATTCAAATTAAAAATTGGCATTTATTTTTCTTATGTGATTGAATATGCAAATACACAAGTAAGACATGTATTCTTAATAATGTGAATGTATAAGTAACATGTGTGTTTTAACTATGCGAATGCATGAGTAACATGTGTTTTCTTAGTAATGCGAATGTACAAATAACATGTGTGTTTTTAGTCATGCGAATGCACGGGTCACATGTGTGTTCTTAACAATACGAATGCACGAGTAACATATGTTTCTTAAACATATAAATGTACATGTAATGTAATATGTGTTATTAATCTTGTAGCAAATAAGTATTGCCCCGTGCATCGCTGATGCACGGGTATCTTGGTAGTTAGTTAATAACAAAAACCTCTCACACTTAACTTTTAGTCTTCAACCACAAAACTAAAACCTAGACCTAGCAACCACTAGCAACCAGGAACAAAGGAAAGAGAAAGGAGATGAGAAGAAACCAAGAAAGTGGATAAAGATTTATGCATCAATCATAGGTAACACTAGAACCCAATCAAACTCCATGAAGAAATTATTAGAGAATTTATAGATTGATATTATTGTCATTGTTCAATTAATTTCTTATCATCTTCATGCTTGAAATTCATTCTTACTGAATCATGGATTGATCCAAGGAAAATTGTTTTCCTTTATTGTGTTTGTTGAGTGAGAATTAGGAATAACAGATTCATAGTAACATAATGCAAATAAAAACTCTGTAAATATTGTCACATGCTTAATATACATCACTGAACGATGAAACAATTGGTGATGATTGTGCTTCAAGTTCAATATTATTAATTAATTATATATATGTATAGTTAAATTATTATATATGTAGGTTTGTTCGTTGTATGGTGTAATCCTAACTACAATATATTTGTAGTATGTCTTCTTCAATTCTATATGCAAGTGCCAAATGCATAATGATACTTTATACATTTTTTCCCAATTTGATTTTGTTGTGAGACGCACTGTGTTATTCCTAATCTATAAACATATGTGTGATGATAAGTGCACACTTATATTCATACTATGATTAGAGTGCAATGTTTGAATGTGTGTGTATATATAAATTATTAACTATATATGTAAATGTAAAGATTATTTATGTGTAATTTATATGATATAATGAGTGTGGTTAGTTGTTATATAATATTTAGTTGTGTGTCTTGTTTATATTGATGAAATTATAAGGTTTTTATGAAGCTTTGGGGTTCATTACCCAATTATGTGGATTGTTGAAGGGGTTCATTACCCAATTATGTTGATTGTTGAGAGGATTTTATGATCCGATGATTGGTCTGGGCACAAACAAACGAATTCATAGTTGCATGAAGACATACTTATTCTTGGAAACGGGGTAAGATATTCCTACGAACTCGGGACACCGGGTGAAGGTCAGGCACCTCCAGTAGGCATGTTGTGTGTAAACTTTTAATCATAGATTGTGGGTTAGAGGCAATTAGTGGTACGTATCCAAATTTAATGTGTTATTACTTGTGTGTGACTTCTCTTCTAATTGATTGTGTATAAGTTGTAAGTTATTAATAAAATTATAATATGATGTAATGTGAATATTAATCTCTATTACTATTCTTTATGGACATTTTCCGTACTCGTTACGGCTAGAAACATCATTGTTTGAAGGTTTAGGAAATAATGTTACTGAGATTTTTATCTCATTATACTTGGGTTTTCTGACATTTCTAGGTGAGACGCTAAGGAGTTTGAGTTTAAACTATGTTGAAGAACACAATCATGCATTTGAATTTCCTATAAATTAGTTTTAACTGTATAAGTTATCTTAGAGGATTGATGTTAAGTTGAATGTGTCTTATGGACTATGTTATCCCCTTTTAGTTTAGTGTTTATTGTTATTATGAAAATTATATGCATCTTTATAATGTATTATACTTAGTATTTCATGATGTTTCAAGAGATATTTTCATTATAATTTGGTAACTTTTAAGCTTCCGCATATGGTATTATGATTATTTTTATTATGAAAATTAGGGTGTTACATTGATCAAATTCAGTTACAGGTTCAGAATGTTGACTTAAAGGTTCAAAAGGTTGAGTTGCAGGTTTAGTTGAAGATTCAAAGGGTTTGCCAACAGGTTCAGAAGGTTCTGGTGCATGATTACAACTTCCTTTATGCATTGAATACATTTCTGAATCATTACCATCTTCAAGTTGACACACAATTTCTGTGTCTTCCTCATTCAATACATGATGTTCATAGTACACATGCATCTCATAATCACCCTTGTCATCCCCATTCTTGGCCTTCAATGCTGCAGCCATCATTCCATTGATATCTTTATCCTTCTCCAATGCCATTAATTCACTCTCCAAATATGGATCTTCAGGATTTTGGCAATACATTGCCTGGAAATCGTGATAACCACACTGAACAAATAATGCCTTCAAATCCATTATATTTACCAAATCCACGTCCAAAGGGGGGCATTCTCTCAATTTTTTGACCAATATATTGGAAGTTGCCACCAATGTCCATGGCAAACTGATCTCATGGTGATAAACCAAAACAATATATTAAGACATATGCATGAATGTTACTATATTAAATACTCGAAATAAATACAATAATTAACACAAGAAGAAAAATGTTATGGCAAACACAATGTCATAGAACCAGAATAAAAGAATGAAAAAATGGACCCCAATACAACCTAATATACAAATATTAAACTACAAATGGACTACAACATGGATTAAAAAATAGAATTGAGACCACATGAAGTAAAAAGAAAAAACACAAGGGATCCCATACCTTAAAAATCGCAAATTCGGTTCTCTTTAAAATCAGAGCCACAAACCAACAATAAACATTTT
Organism: Lupinus angustifolius; assembly: GCF_001865875.1. Taxonomy (NCBI): domain Eukaryota; kingdom Viridiplantae; phylum Streptophyta; class Magnoliopsida; order Fabales; family Fabaceae; genus Lupinus; species Lupinus angustifolius. The sequence continues at coordinate 7,168,821 of NC_032009.1, read as the reverse complement.
AGACTGTCAAAGGTGAAAAATGTAAGGGGCGATTTGGGTGAATAATTTTCAATTTCGTATTTAGGTATGAAAGGTGAAGAATATTGGAAGAAAGGAGGAGATGTATAGGTGAAGAGGATGGAAGGAATAAGATGGAGCAAAATAGTGTCGTTTTGGTCAATGCAAAACTACGTCATTTTGTATAAAAATAAAAAAAATAAAAAAATTAATTTATCTAAAATAAATAATTGAACAAAAACGATGTCGTTTTGTATAGGAAAAAAAATAAAAAAATTTGAGTTGATGACATGGTAGGTTGTACACGTAGGACATTACATTGTAGTCTACGTCACCATTAAACATGTCACGCCAACAACTATGTTATAATTAATGGTGCCCACATGACGGAAGGACTAACATGACTCGACGTTTAATTTGTTGGGGACTAACATATCACTTAAATTTTGTTAGGGACTAAATTGGTAACCACGAAAAAGATGAGGGGCCAAAATGAGTAATTACTCTAATTAAAATGGTTTAGTTCATAAGATAATGACAAGATATTGAAAATATAATAATAGTGTTCTTAAAATTTAAATGATAATTGTATTTAATAAGGAAATTGAAATGAAAGAAAATTTGGAGGGAAATATTCGGATGGGATGATGTTATGTGGCGTTGAAGTAAAGTTATAAGATAATAGTGATCATGTTTGATATAAGATAATACTGATAATGGTTGAATAACTATTATATATATCTCCCAAAAAATTGGCGAAGATTGTAATACATGATAGATTGGATTTTTAAATATTAACCAAATCTTTTTAAATCTTTATTATCATTTTTTCCATTTCATATATACATTACCATAATCTGTTTAGTTTTGCATAAGGGAGCCTCACATTTTCTCTCTTTCCTTGCTTGAGAGCTATTCCATAGCTAAGATATCTATTGAATGATGGAATCAAAATCTTGGAAATTCCAAGGAAAACGTTTGTGTGAGAAGGAAAAATTAGCCAAGAAGCCATTAAGGACTTTAGTTAGTGTGGCTTTGAAGGGAAAAAGTTCGAAGAGCATTCTACTAGGGGAGTGTAGTTTCAAAGCCTCATCTTCTAAAACCGTCTACGATCCTCCTCCTTGTTCCAACCATGATGATAGAAAAAATGTTTTGTCCAATTGGAAGCAAATGAAGATAACAAAAAATAAAAGAGGCTCTATTCAAGCTTGATTTGATCAAGAAGCTACTGGTTTTAATGACAATATGGATTCAATGAGAGACTTTGAGAATCTCATTGGATGTAAATTTGTGTTCATACTATCTCACAAGAAGAATTCTTTGGCAGTTATTCAAATTGAGGAAGAAATGTCATCGTTTTGCATTTTTTCATACTGTCTATGATGGAAAAACTAATGTACTATATTGTTAATTTCTACATTTTTTGTAATTTAGTTTGATAACTTCCATTCATCTCTTAGTTTATTACTTAAGCTAATTTGATTCAATGAACAAAAGAAAGAAAAATTGTTTGAATGCTTATATTTTGATTTTGTAGTTATTTCTTGATTGTTACTAGTATTTTTATAATTTCAATAATTCTTTGTTTTTTAATATTCATCATTGTAGGTCACTCAAATTATTGTTTCCTTTTCATTTCTTCATAATTTTACTTAGGAATTTAATTTGGATGATATGAATGATAAACTAATTTCATTTGGGATATTGTAGTCTTCCAATCGTTGTACCAATTTTTTTTGCTTTAACTTGCATGTAATAATTATCTATAGATATACACGGTAACTTTTGCTAAATATTTCTATAATAGTGATGGATAAGTAATTTAAAGTGTAAAGTCAAGTCCTTGTATAAATATTTATCGTAAAATTAGAAGAAGAAAAATGTAAAAGTAATGGATATTAAAAAAATTATATAGAGTTTTTGTAAACAAGTTAGAAGAAAATTCAAAAATAAATTTTTTCTCTCACTCAAAATTCATGGAGACAAAGACCACAATTTTATGTGTTTTCCCAAGAAGTCAATGAAACACTAGGTGAAGTATTTGAGAGATATAAGTCATTGTTGAGGAAATGTCCTCATTATAGTTTTGATGAAAATACAAGAATCATATCTTGCATGATGGAATTCAGAAGCAACACAAATTAATTTTGGATGCAACTGCTAGTGGTTCATTGGTAGGAAAAAAGCTAATGGTATTATAGATGTAATGTTTGTCGTTGTCCAACAAGGGTAGTATGGGAGAGACACCTCATTTAAGAGAGATGTTGGGTTTATTCAAGTGTGAAGTCTTACATTGGATATGAGCGGAAGAGTTTATAAGCGAAAAAGGCATATGAAACCATTGTCTTAAGGTTTTGGTTCAAGACGTGAAGTCTCACTTATGATTCTCCACTCTTCTAATGCTCTGGTAACAATGTAACTCTGTAGTAGTTGGAGGCTCCCCAGTCATTCGTGGTTGAGTCCAACAAGTGGTATCAGAATCGATGGTTTGACTATCACATGATGGACTTAGGGGGGAATGAACTAGTAAATGTGTGGTATCCACAGTTGAGGAGGGGAATGTTGGGTTTATTCAAGTGTGAAGTCCCACATTGGATATGATGGGATGAGTGGAAGAGTTTATAAGTGGAAAAGACCCATTGAACCATTACCTTAGGGTTTGCTTGTGAGTTAGTTTTAGGAAAGTAAGGAAGGGAATGAGAAGGCTCATGAGTCATGAAATACACTTGTAAGATGTCTCTAAAGCCTTCATTTTCTCTTCCTTACCCTCCAAAAATCCAATCAAAAACATAACCTTAAGGGTTTGGTTCAAGACGTGGAGTCTTATTAGTGGTTCTTCACTCTTCCCATGTCATGATAACAAAGAAAATACATGGTAGTTGGAGGTTCTACGGTTGTAGTCGAGTCCAAGAAAAGGAATTTTGAATTTGGGAACAAATGATGCAATCCTTACCCAAAACAAAATTCCCACTCAACAAATGGATTCACTGACCAAACAAGTAAATGACTAATCTCCCTCAACAACTAAAGGGAATGCAAGATTCTTACTCTAACCAACATGCATTATGATGTTTGTTTTGGTCATCATCCTACCTAGTATTTCCTAACCCTTCAAGAAGAAGAAGTCAAATATATGGGAAATCAATAAAAGCAATACCAATAGGGTTAATACCATAACAACATGGATAGTAATCAACAATACAACCAATATTAGAAACAAGATGAAGAGTCATATACCACACAATCAACATATCAAACACCACACAAAACACCTTCACGGGGCAAGACCTCCAAACTTGAGGATATATTTACTCAATTTATGCAAATATCAATGGAAAATCAAAAGAACATTGATGCCTCAATCATAATTTGGAATTTCAAGTTGGCCAACTTGCTAAACAAATGACATAAAATCAAGAGGAGCTTTCATTGCTAATATCGAACCCAACCCAAAGGAACTCTACAAATCCATATATACAATGATTCACAAGGTAATTAGATAAAAGTATTGGTGAGGACATAAGTTGCGAGAAAAATGTTGATGAAAAAGAGGGTGAGAAAAAAATGAGAGTATAGGTAAGAGTGAAAATAAAATAGAGTTAGAGAGTTAAAAAATTAAAATAAAATGTAACTCATAATATGGAGAGAAAGAGAGTAGAACCCCTATTGACTCGTGTTTGGAGAAATCAGATACCATAATGAAGCTATATGTGCAGCTAGACATTTTGTTGATCTGGATGATTCAACTTTGTGATCCTTGAGGTTACATGATCCATCAAGCTAATTATGCTACAGAAATGTTTGATGAAAGGCAAGACAATATCCTAACCCTCCTTTTTAGTCATTTTGTTTAAAATTTTAATGTTTGTTTTATTTAATTTTGTGTTTTGTAGATTTGAAAATTTTAGGAAGTTGAAAGATGAAGAATGCACGAGATACCATAATTGCTCATGTCTCTTGGCACGGGGAGGTCCAAACTTCCTAGAGGGGTTAGAGCAAGAGCATTCAGACATATATTAAGGATCCTAAGCATCAAATCTATGAAGTTTATCAATTTATTTTTATCATTTACTTTCTCATTAGTTTCTTTTCTTAATAAGTACTTTTTATCTTAGTTTTAACATTTTTAGTTTAGATTTTTGGTGAGAATTGATAGTTGTTTGAAGCTTTAAAACATAGTTGAATGTCATGTTTTTGTTTAATAAGGTTTAATGCATGACTCATATTTCAAAAAAATAAAATGGTGGGATAATTAAATTAAGAGATTTTTGTGGTTGTACTCATAGCTAACATTGCAATGCTCAGTTTTTATAATCAAACGAGTTTTGTTAAATTTTAGAATAAGGTTATCTAAAATCAAGGAATGCATGGAGTTGTATGAATTGAGTGTTCTAATACATATTTTCAATCTATCATTTTTTGCCTTGTTGATTTTGCTTGTCTCCCTGATTGTAACAGTAGTTTAATACATGAAAAGGATCAAGAAGCAAATTCTTCTTAGGATAAATCATTTACCCAAACAGCCTACCAAATAGACTTATTGATTATTGGATCCAATTTTAGGAAATCAAATTCTGATTCTTATAATCAATCATGATTATTTGCCACAGATTTGTGCAACTACACACAATTTTATTTCCTTATTATTTTTAGGATCAATTGTATATTTTTTCTTTTCTTAGCTCTCTATCCATTATGAGGAGAATATCTCTCCTAACTTTCTGGGATAGATAAGTGTACAAACACTAACCCAATTTTTCTTATTTATACCTCATATTGTAATTGATTCAATACTGTGAAATTAATTTCGTATGGTATCAAAGCTCGATCTGAACCACTCATAGCCACTACTGCTTGTCTAATCATGGAGGCATAATAAATAGAGTATTGTTCCAAACTAAAGGCCTATATCCTTTCTGGTACTAGTCTAGTAGAAGGTAGTACGTCCCCATTACAAGCCACAAACTAAATGGTCAAAATTTCATCTAGTGGACAAGATTAGTTCAGATCTTTCTCCAAGGAAAAGAATAGGAACACTATATTATAAGGGAATCCAATAAACTAGGAAATGATGACCCCATAATCCAAAAGTGGAAGCTCGAAAATAGGTTGGTGATGATATGGCTTCTCAACACCATGACTAATGAAATTGGAGAAAACTTCACGTACTTCGACACCACCAAGGAGATGTGGGATGCAGTGGAAGAAACATATTCGAATGTGGACAACACCTCTACAATATTCAAAATCGAAAGCCTACTTCATGGTCTACTACAAGATGGATCCACTTTCACTAAATACGTTAATATTTTAAGTCAACATTGGCAGCAACTTGATGTTTACGAAGAAATTGGGTGGAGATGTCCTAAAGATAAGAAGCAATACAAGGAACTAGTTGAAAAAGATCAGATTTAAAAATTATTACTTGGTCTCAATAAAGATCTTGATGAAGTACATGAGAGAGTTCTAGGAGACAACTCATGTTGGGAAATGTCAACTCAACCTCTTATTCTGAAAACCAAGCTATGGCAGCACGAGCAAATCAAATACGACTTCAACAAAGGAAGAATCACCCATGGGGAGAGCATTGCTAGAAGCCAGGCTACACTAAAGAGACTTTCTGGGTTATTCATGGAAGACCCGTTGATGCAAAGCCATTTTGTGGAAGAGAAATCAGAGGTAATACAACCTCTACAAGCTCTCACCAGGGAGATACAACTCGAGATACAACACCTTTTAGCAAAGACCAAATGGAGCTCCTACATAAACACTTACACCAATCCATTCAAGATGTTGGAAAATAATATTGGTATGGTTACAATTGCACAAAAAGGTAATATTTCAATTGCTTTAAATGCTAGTGAGGGAAAAAGCAAATCGTGGATTGTAGACTCATGAGCTTCTCATTATATGATTGGAGATATAACATTGTTTAAAAATTATACTCCATGTCACAATCATTCAACTATTTGGATAACGATGGTACTCTCTCAAAAGCTATTGGTAAAGGCCTAATTTGCATTTCAAAGAATATCACTTTAGATAAAGTGATTTTTGTTCCTAAACTTGAGTGTAATTTTCTATCTATTAGCAAATTAACAAAGGATTTGAACTATGTAACTAACTTTTTCCCTTAACTGTGAATTTCAGATTTTGGGGTTGGGGAAGACAATTGGCAATGCTAAAGAATGTGCTGGACTCTACCTTCTTCAAGTTAATGATTTCTGGCGTAAAGCCCATACTAATTCTTGTGTAGTAGTCTCTTAAAGCAAGAAGAGTTATGTAATGTTGTGGCATTACCGATTAGGCCTCCCTAATTTTATATACTTGGAAAAAATGTTTCCCTCATTATTTTATAAAAATCAAAGGAGTTTTCCATGTCAAATATGTCAAATTTACATTTCAATCGTTCTCCTTGATTCATAGTGATGGTGGGGACACTCAAGAGTCAGCAATGTAACTAGTTCTAGATGGTTCATCATATTCATTAATGATCACACCAGAGTAACATGGGTCTTTCTCATAAAATAAAATTAGAGGTAGAAAAATATTTGAAAATTTTCATAAAATGGTGCAATCACAATTTGAAACCAGCATCAAAGTACTTCAGACTGACAGTGATCAATAATACTATCACTCCATTTTGAGCTCCTAACTTTCTGGGATAGATAAGTGTACAACCACTGACCCAATATTTCCTATCTATACCTCTTATTGTAATCGATTCAATCCACAAAACTCAAGGAAGAAACTAAAAAAAGAAATACTCACATTTTTTGTTGAATATAATGGGAATTGAGTTGTTGGTACATGGTTTTGTTGTTGAGTCTTTCTTTACATGAGAGAGAATGAACAAACTGAAGTGTGAGAATGGGTAGATATTCAACAATACTCATTACAAAAAGCATTATCGAAATTAGACTTTCAACAATGCTCACTATATTGAGCATTGTTTAATGTTTATTTTCAACAACGCTTACTATATTGAGCGATATTGAATGTTTTTTAATCACAAATGTTTTTATTTTTGTTCTTACCAATAATTTCATCTATGAATATTTTTATCAATATTTTTTATTCAATATATCATAAATATTTTTGAATCTTAGTATTTATGTATATATTTATATAAAATTATTGACACTATTTATATCAATATTTACTTTTATGTCAATATTTATATCAAAATAATTATATCAATATAGTTGACACTATTAATATCACTATTGAGTATTTATATCAATATTTACTTTTATGTCAGTATTTATATAAAAAATAATTAATACTAGATTATAGAAATTTGAAGTTAATAATATCTTCAAATGCACATATTCTATAATATTCAAAAATCCTTACCAAAAATGTGAACTTCGGTGTAGTGCACACTCATTCAATCAGGCACTAACCTTCCTATGACTCAGAAAACCATCCCAAAACATTCACCTTTTAACAAGACTCACCTTCCTATGACACTCGTCTTCCCATGATAGACCTTCCCACGATATTCGTTCAACTCACATTCCCATAAATTTCATTCAACTCACCTTTCATGAATTTCATTCAACTCACTTTCCACGACATCATCATTCATTCACTGTGTTTTGCATCCCACAAGCTAAGACTCACATTATAGAAAAATGAAAAACACTTTGAAGATACACAAAGTGAGATTTCCACTCTTGTGTTTTGCCATTTTTGTTAGTTTTCCTCTTTTTGTAGCATTCATGTGTTTTTCCCTTTTTATATCTCTCACTCTTGCAATATTGTTTTAGCACTGTTAAATCAATGGAAAGTAGACGAGTTAGGGTATAATACTATTGATTACTATACAATTTATGCTCATTACTTATCAATATCGATTATGAGTTTGATTATAATAGCAATAATAAGTGGGAAACTCACTATAATGTTAGGGTTCATCCAAGTGGATGAGTTATGATTGATGTAGGTGTATCTCCTATGGTTGTGAAGGTGCTTTTCTTTTTCCATCTTAGATATAATTTTTATTTTTATTTTTTATGATTGCTATGGTTGGATGAATATGTTGATGAAGATAAGGTGTTTGTTGTTTTGAATAGAAACTAGAACCATATGTTCACAAAGGAAAGTGAAGGTAGTTCAATTATATTGGTAATTATTTTCTGAATATTTTCATTTCATAAGAACAATGTTTTATATTAGCTATTTGGGTGAACACTTGACAACATGCATGAAGATATTAGTTCATCACCAATATTTAAAAAAATTGGAATATTTAGGCATGAATGAGCATCATATCATTAGATTGTTTTCACTTTTGCAATTTATTATGTAGTAGTTATGAGTTAGTATGTATATATTGGCTTCTTGTGATAGTAATAGTCTAAGATATAAAGATGATACTTTTATCTTAGTATCACAAGCTCAACAAATATATTATGTAGGTGACCTTACTTATGTGAAATAGTTCATTGTTCTTTTAACTAACAAAATAATTGTTAAGAAAAAAAAGGAAAGGAAAATGAAAAAAAAGGTTAAACATGTGTTGTTGGATGTCTTTGTATTACTTTATCTTAATTTTATTTGTTCTTAATTGTAGTTCTATACCAAAACATTGGTATGAAGTTAAAATATTGACATGCATATTGGATTGTAAATAGACAATGTATTGAGTATTGTTGCATTGATATATAATTAATATAATGGTTTTGGATATATATATTTATTTTTTTGTTGGAAAGTGTTAGATTTGTCATATTCAACAATGCTCACTTGAACTAACATTGTTGAATGTCCATTTTCTATTGTGCTTGGTTGAGAAAGCAATGTTGAATGGGTACATATCTGGTGTCCCACAATTTGTGTCACTCCATATGCTATGGACTTATGATTGGTCAGAAAAAATATATTTAAATTAAAATTTAATAATTAAATATTTTTTGACCAATCACAAGCTCATAGCACATGAAGTGAAACAAACTATGGGACAGCAGATGTGCTCCCATGTTGAATGTTCACTTTCTATGACGCGTGTTACAGTAAACATGGTTTAATATTCACTTTCTATAGTGTTTGTTATAACAAACACCGTTGAATGTCCACTTTCTACCATACTTTTGAATTTAACTCTATATTCTAATGCACTCACATACACAATGTCTGAAAACACACTATTGATTGTCAATTTTAAGCGTTGTTATTTTGCAATTATGACATAGTAAATGTAGAAAAATAAATCTTTTCATAGATGAAATTTAATTAATCTTATATATCTGCACATGTATGCTTTTTGTTTCATTTTCTTTTGCAGCCAATATTGGATAGGGAAATTTACACTTTGTCACACTTAATATATGAAAGACTTATTGTAATATTTTGAATTCTCAATTGAAATTATTGTGTTATGAGCAAAAACACAACTGTGATACATGAAAGACAATGTAGAATAACATATTTATCAATGTGTGATACATAATATATGCCTTAACATAAAAACTGTTACTAATTAAAAAGTTGTGATCCATGACGCAGAGGCTGTTGATTTTAATATACAAATCCAAATATTCTGAACTCATTCCCCCAACCCCAATAATTTTTTTCCGTTACCTTTCTTAATTGGAAACTACAACTATTCAGGAGGTATAACACAATTAAGCTTATGGGATGGTAATCCTTGTGAGAGCTTAGTATCTTACTGCAATTAGAATCTGTTGTTTGAGTTGGAATTAGCTTTAGGTTCGTTTACGAGTTAGGTTTTGGAGGGAAAGAAAGAAAAATAGAAGACTTTAGAGTCATCTTCATCTTATAAGTGTATTCCATGACTTTCAAACCTTTTATTTTTCTTCATTCCTCTTCAAAATTCAACTCACAAACATACCCTTAGTGTTTATAAACTATTATAAATGCCAATTCATATAGCATATCCTTCTTGGGGTCTGTTTTTGAAGGGTATTTGTTTAGAGGGCCATGTGTAAGAATGCCTCTTGTGACATGAAAGGATATATTATTTTGTTTTAATAAATATAACTCTTGAATTGAAGAGTTGTGAATGAAATGGTAAGACTCTTGGAAAAAAGTTTATATATAGTGTTTGATGGAAGCACTATACTCATCAGAAAAAGACTTTAAACATAGTCTCAATCTCTGCCCAGAAATGTTGCTCTATTAGCCATAAATAAGGAAGAGCATATAAAGAAAGGGAAAGATATAAAAGAGTTTCTCTATTGACAAAGAACAACATCCATTTACACATGACTTCCATGACAAAACTTACATGTGGTATCAGAGCTCTACGTTTAAGAACTTATAGTTTTCTACTAATGATAATTCGATCATAAGTGATTTAAAATATGTTTTTGAATAGAGAACTCAAATATAATTATTTCCACCTCATTGCAGTAACAAAAAAACAAAAATAAAACCTTGTATCTTTTCTGCATACGGTTTCTGATGCATCTATTCTACACTGTTCTATTATGCTATATCATAAAGTACATGAAGAAATAAAACGTGAATGAAGCACGATTTCTTTTTCCAATTTCTTCACGCTTCTGTTTTGAAAAGCAATATATATAGCCTTATTATACATTGTGATCAATATATATAGTAGCATAGAAGTAATATATATTAATATGAACAATACTAATAGAGAGTGATCTGTTATGTTTTTTTTATTCTATTTTACATATAACAGAATAGTAACAACATTCAGACTACGAAAGATTGTGTCATTTATGTTACTTTTCATGTTCTGATTTTCCCAGTAAAAGTTTGTGAAAATTTGCATAATACTTATTTAAAATTACACATGGTATGAAATGGTATATTGGTCTGTAATATATACATATATAACTTGACATATGTATGAAAGGTTTTTAGCGAAACAATAAACACTGTACCTTTTGATTGTGCAGTTTTAACATATATAAAACGTAAAACAATTCCAAACATATATAGTAAATATATATTGTAAACATCAGAACCAGTAGGTATATATATATAATTAAGCTACAGTTTTATTTGAAATTTTTATGCAATTCTTTCATGAATATTGTAACACTATAATTTGTATGCAATTTTGGGAATTATATGTATATATAATATTATGACTTGTTAAGTATTTGAAATTATTGTATGATAGATTTGTTAATCACTAAAGTGGTCAAATATTTATATTTATTTAATTCAAATTTGTATGATCATATTTCATTTACTCATTAATTTGATACTATGAATGATATAACAATTATTTGTTTATGAGTAAATTGAAATTCATTATTATAAGATAGTTAAGAATCGCTCAAAGATTGATTATTTGTTCTTATAATCAATGAGCATTATGTTGGTAGTGTAAATGCATCATTAGTTATATTTATATATCCAGAGATAGTAAATGTTTCTAATTTATGCATGCATCATTGCCAAATTATGTGAATTTCTTTTAGTATCATCATGTGTATGGTATATTGATGGATTACCCAAAGGTATACATTAATATACACTTATGAAGTAATCTGAATTAATTTTGCATGTAACTCAAAACCTTAACATTTTTGTTTGATTTTATTGATTGTAGTACCTGTTGCTTTGCATTCGCAATTCTCATCTGTTCCAACTTTCAATGGACTTAACTTCTCTGAATGAAGTGAACAAATCCAATTTTACCTCGGGGTAATGGATTTGGATTTATCACTTAGAGAAGATAAGTCAAATGCTATTACTAATATAAGCACCGAAGAACATAAAGTTCATTATAGAAATTGTGAAAGATCAAACAGATTGAGTCTAATGTATATACAAATGAATATTGCTGGCAACATTAAGTCAGTTCTTCCTAAAACTGAATGTGTTAAAGAAATGCTAAAGTTTGTGGAAGAGTGCTCCCAAACTACTGACAAGTCTCTTGCTGGGATACTAATGAGTATATTGACCACCATGAAATTTGATGGTTCTCGTACTATACATGTCATTGAAATGACAAACATTGTAGCAAGGCTTAAGACATTGAGAATGGATGTGGATGAAAACTTCATTGTGCAATTTATACTAAATTCATTACCCTCTGAATATGGTCATTTCCAAATGAACTATAACACCTCGAAAGATAAATGGAATGTGCATGAATTGTATAGTATGTTAGTTCAAGAGGAAACCAGAATGAGGAGCCAAGGAAATATTCCATCAATTATGTTAATCATAAAGGAGCTAGAAAGAAAGTCAGTAAGAAACATGACAAGAAAGGTAAATGACTCTTAAAGATTAATGAGTGTTGGTGCAGCGGAAGCGATCGTTGTGCAGCGTTGGCCACAAGCAATCAAATAATGTGCATAGAATAAATAGAAGAGAAGAAACAAGAAAATTTGTTAACAGGGTTCGATCAATTGTGACTATATCCCCGGGAGCGCCGAGCAGTTACCAATATATTATTAGAGAATAAGGATTACAAACCCTAGCACACCCATGGGCCCACCTGCCCATGGGGTGTTTCTATTTGGTGCTTATATATGGTGCACATTATAACAAGGGACCTGGGTCCAATATATAATATTGGTTACCCTACTCTATTCCAATACTAGACAATGTGAGACTAATACAATAACATATTTCAAGCATTCCTAACAATGAGCCCTCTTCTCAAATCCACAAGAAGGAACATCCTGATAACATATGTCGTTTATGTAGAAAGATTGGACATTTCCAAAAGGATTGTCCAAAACACAAAGGTTGGTTTGAAAAGAAAGGTAAGTCTAGTGCTTATGTATGTTTTGAATCAAACTTAGCAGAAGTTCCTTATAATACTTAGTGGATTGACTCTGGATGTACTGCTCATGCTTCTAATACTACGCAGGGGTTCATTACGCCCCGAGTTACAAGACCAAATGAAAAATTTGTCTTTATGGGAAATAGAGTGAAGGTTCCAGTGGAAGCCGTCGGGACTTATCGTTTAATCCTTGGCACTGGACATCATTTAGATTTTTTGAAATCCTTTATGTACCTAATATATCTAGGAATTTGGTTTCTTTATCTAAACTTGATGTTGTTGGATACTCTTTTAAATTTGGTAATGAATGTTTCAGTTTGTATAAATATACTCTTTTTAATTGGTAATGGTATATTATGTGATGGATTGTACAAGTTAAATCTTGATAATATTTTCTCTGAAACACTTTTAACCTTGCATCATAACATTGGAATTAAGCGTGACTTAATTGATGAACATTCTGCTTACTTGTGGCATAAATGTTTGGGACATATTTCCAAAGAAAGAATGAAAGGATTAGTAAAGAATGAAATCCTTCCGGATTTAGATTTTACCGATATGAATATCGATGTGGATTGTATTAAAAGTAAACAAACAAAACACACAAAGAAAGGAGCCACAAGAAGCACTAAGCTTCTTGAAATTATACACAAATGTTTGTGGACCTTTTGATGTTAATTCTTGCAATAAGGAAAAATATTTCATTACCTTCATTGATGATTATTCACGTTATGGACATATCTATTTATTGTCTGATAAATCTCAAGCGCTAAAAGCCTTAGAGATTTACATTACTGAAGTTGAAAGACAATTAGATAAAAAGGTAAAAATTATCAGGTTTGATCGAGGTGGTGAGTATTATGGAAGATATGATGAAAATAGATAACATCTAGGTCCATTTGCTAAATTCCTTGAAAGTCGTGGCATATGTGCAATACACAATTCCATGTATACTACCACAAAATGGTGTATCAGAAAGGTGTAATAGAACATTGTTAAATATGGTTAGGAGTATGTTGAGTAATTCATATTTACCTATTTCATTGTCCCACCATGTATTTATTAAATAGGTTTCCTAGTAAGGCAGTTCCAAAGACTCCTTTTGAACTATGGACAAGAAGGAAACCTAGTTTAAGGGACCTGCATGTTTGGGGATGCCCGGCGGAAATTAGACTTTATAATCCACAAGAAAAGAAATTGGATGCAAGAACAATCAATGGTTATTTTATTGGTTATCTAGAAAAATTAAAAGGGTATAGATTTTATTGTCCAAACCATACTACAAGAATTGTTGAGACTGAGAATGCTAGGTTCATTGAGAATGATGAGATTAGTGGGAGTGAAAGACCACGTAAAGTGGAAATTCAAGAAGTGAGGGTACAAGTTCTATTTACTTGTGTCCCTAATAATGTTGTTCCTCAAGTTATTGAACCAATTACTAATGATGGAGAACAAAAAAATAATTCCATTACTGAAAATGAAGTTGATGAACCTATAGTAGAAGAATCACAAGAGATAGCATTAAGAAGATCTCCAAGAGAAAGACGATCTGCTAATTCTAATGATTATGTGGTTTACCTACATGAGTCAGAATGTGACGTAGGAATTGAGAATGACCCAGATATGTTTTCACAAGCCATGGATAGTGATAATGCCGATAAATGGTTAAATGCCATGAAAAATGAGTTAAAATCTATGTAAGAAAATTAGGTTTGGGACCTTGTTGAGTTACAAGAAGATTCCAAAACAGTTGGTTGTAAGTGGGTTTTCAAAACCCTGCGTGATTCTTATGGTAACTTAGAACGTTATAAGGCTAGACTTTTAGCAAAAGGCTACACACAGAAAGATGACATTGACTATAAAGAGACGTTTTCACCAGTCTTTAAGAAAGACTCACTTAGGATTATCATGGCATTGGTGGCTCATTATGATTTGGAGTTACACCAAATGGATGTGAAAACCGCCTTTCTAAATGAGGATTTAACAGAAAAGGTCTATATGGATCAACCAATGGAATTCATAGAGAAGGGAAAAGAACACATGGTGTCTAAACTTAAGAAATCAATATATGGACTTAAACAAGCTTCACAATAATGGTATCTTAAGTTTAATGATACTATTGTATCCTTTGGGTTTAAGGAAAATATTGTCGATCGATTTATATACCTAAAGGTTAGTGGGAGTAAGTTTATCTTTTTGGTTCTATATGTTGATGACATCTTGCTTGCAACTAATGATCTTGGTCTTTTAAATGAGACTAAGATGTTTCTCTCTAAAAAAATTTGAAATGAAAGATATGAGTGAGACAAGCTATGTGATTGGAATAGAAATATTTCGTGATAGATCACATGGACTTTTAGGTTTGTCTCAGAAAGCATATATTAACAAAATTTTAAAGAGATTCAGAATGGATAAATGTTCAACATCTCCCGTTCCAATTCAGAAAGGAGACATTTGAGTATGATGCAATGTCCAAAGAATGATTTGGAACGGAAGCAAATGGAAGAAATTCCTTATGCATCTATAGTTGGGAATTTAATGTATGCTCAGACTTGTGAGCGACCATATATTAATTTTGCAGTTGAAATGTTAGGAAGATACCAGAGTAATCCTGGTATAGAACATTGGCAAGCTACAAAGAAAGTTCGGAGATACTTACAAGTTACAAAGGATCACATGCTTACTTATAGGAGATCAAATCACCTTGAGGTGATTGGATATTCAGATTCAGACTTTGCCGGATGCATAGACTCAAGAAAGTCTACTTTCGATTATGTGTATTTATCAGCTGGAGGAGCTATCTCATGGAAGAGTGAGAAACAGACTGTCATTGCTGCATCCATTATGGAAGCTGAATTTGTGGCATGCTTTGAGGCCACAGTTCATGCTAAATGGCTACATAACTTTATTTCAGGACTTGGGGTTGTCGATAGTATTGCCAAGCTGCTGAAAATTTATTGTGATAATTCTGCAACAGTCTTCTTTTCTAAAAATGACAAGTATTCCAAAAGTGCTAAACATATGGAGGTGAAATACTTTGCAGTTAAAAAAGAAGTTTAGAAACTTAGAGTGTCAATTGAGCATATTAGCACTAACCTTATGATTGTAGACCCTTTGATGAAAGGGTTAACGCCCAAAATATTTACTAGTCATGTAACAAATATGAGTATTATGTTTGCGAATGAATGTTGGACATTATGTTATTAATAAAGTCTCAATATTTTGACACTTCGAGCTCGTTAATATTTAAGTTTCTGATTAATATTTTATTTTTACATTATGTACCTATCAATGATAATGTTGAAAATAAAATTTTCTTTCTAAATACATTATTATATGATTCTCTTTAATGTGTCATGTTAGGATTAAGGCTAATATAGTAGTACATGGAAGGGACTATATCGAATAAATGATGTACACTCGTCATGACTCTTATTAGTTCTTGTTTTTAATCATGACTTGTAATGTAATGAATATGGAAAACATATTCTCATTATGCGTATTATGTTAGATATATATCATATCATAAATTGTATTATCACATGAGACAAGTGGGGAATGTAAGAATGCCTCTTGTGACATGAAAATATATACTATTTTGTTTTGAATAAGTATAACTCTTGAATTGGAGTGTTGTGAATGAAATGGTAAGACTCTTGGAAAAAAGTCTATATAGTGCTTGATGGAAGCACTATACTTATCAGAAAAAGACTTTAAACATAGTCTCAATCTCTGCCCACAAATGTTGCTCTATTAGCCATAAATAAGGAAGAGCATATAAAGAAAGGGAAAGAGATAGAAGAATTTCTATATTGATAAAGAACAACACACAACATCAGAAAAGGAGGATCGTGTCGCCATGGACAGAGGTAATCTATAATTATTATTATGATGTGAAAACTATAATTTCTTAAGATCCATTTACACATGACTTCCATGACAAAACTTACTCCATGTGCATCATCATATTGAGGACTAGGTTCTTATCTTGCACTTTAGTCTGTGGATAATTGAAGTGATTCTCTTGCTTCAACTATTTAATACAAAGTTTACATATAATTTTTTTACTATGCTCATGAAGAGGCCAAAATCTGCAACTGGTCCAAATATATATATACATGGCAGTGTCAAAACTTCAACAAGCACCATAATGCGTTAGAGGCATCTCAGGAAGTCATGAATCATCACAACAAAGATGTCTCTCTAATTTTTAACAATATTTCTTTTCAGGGTCTTGTTTACTTTTATTCTTTGATTTGATGATAAGCATGAATATGGTTTTTCTTTTCCACATCCTCAATCTCCAAATGTTTCTTTTTTTGTTCTAACATGAAATTATGTATAATTGATTGATTTGAAGATAAACATGAAGATGGCTTTCCTTTTCCCCATCCTCAACTTCCAAATGTTTCTTTTTTTGTTGTAAATTGAAAATTTTATATACTTGGTTGACATAGCTGTAGGTTTAGTTGGAATGTGTATGTTTAGATGCATATAGTGAATCCTACCTCTTGAGCATAATTTCTTTCAATGGGTTACTTGCTTTAATTAAAATAGAATTCTGTGCTAGGTTCTATATATGTTTTAGATAGGGAGATTCTTATTCACTCATTTAATGAATCCTATGCGTGTGATTTAATCTCTACATATACTAAGCTACTTTACATTATATTTCTTTTATAGATTTGAATATATTATGTAGAGGGTAAAGGTGACTACTAACTAGTACATATATATGCCACAATCAATCTTAGTGATTTAGATTTATTCGTTACTAGATTTGATATGATAAAATATAATTGAAGTCTAAAACACGTTTGAAGTATGTTTGTTTATTCTATGTAAAGTTGTTTTAAACAAAATGCGTTGTACTTATAATATGGTTTATCATTTAGTTAATCAAATATTGAAGAATTAATAAGATGTTGGTCTAGTAGTGTAAATACTCTACTAGATTCTTAAAATGACAAAAAATAAATGATTATTCAATTACTAGGAGTAACATTTGTTGGGAGGGACAACCATATATATCTCGAAAGAGATTAATTCATTATCCAAAATGGTAAAGAATATACTTGATAATAGAGAAAAGACAATCGAAGTGTTATATACTATCATCCTCTTTTAATTATTTTTCTCTACAAAATTCAACCTTCAGTGATAGGGCAATTGTAACATGAATCACTTTTGTATCAAAAGGTTACTGCTTAAATGTTGGGGGTAAGGCATCATAATAACCATTTGTCAATTCATGCATGGACATGTACTCTCAAAACCTGACATGTAGAGCTGAAAATTTGTAAGCAGGGTTCAGAGGTACCTCTAGTACCTCATACATTTTATACTCATTCAAGAAAACTTTGAAAAGAGCCTTAAAGATACAAACAACCAATTAACCAACAAACTTTTCTATGTACAAAGAAAACAAGACCTTTCTCACAAATAATGCTGACCATTAATATATCTCAACAACAATAACTACAAGCAATTTAATAACACCATTAAATTTGTGGGTCATTATTACCCTTTTATTCAGCCTATGTTTTTTTAATTTTTAAATATGTTGGTGGAGTACTAATTATTTTTATTTTTTAGTTAAGGAATGTATTATTCGTTAATGTTTTTTTATGTAATCAAAGATATTTTCATACCTATGGTTAAAAAAGTAATCTTAATTGGGTGTATGAATGTCTTTCTAAGAAAATGTTGCTTTAAGGAATCAAACATTTGACCTAATAAGATAATTGATGAGTTAGTTGAACATTATATCACTTGATTAACATCTTGTTTTGAGATGATAACTCAGGGGAGTAGTAATTATTATTATTATTCAGTTTTTTTCTTATAATCAACGATATTTTCATACTCTATACTCTATAGATAAATAACTAATCTCGCTTGAATGTACAGATAACTTTCCAAATAAATATCGCTTTCAAGAATCGAACATTGGACCTAATAAGATAATTGGTGAGTCAATTGAACCTTCCACCACTTGATCAACATCTTGTTTTGAGATGATAACTTGAAATCAATATTATTCATTATTTTAAGATTTCCAATCAAATTTCTACACTAAATAGAATAAACTTTATCAATTGTGTTTGCTCAACAGTCACCAAACAGTACTGTAGGTAATCAAGTTGATTAGTGGACTAAATTATATGCTTTTCAATAATGTATGCATATAGACACATTATACTTGCACAACACACACAATTTCTTTTTAAATGAAGCAAGACTTGGACTATAAGCACCAAAAGTCACCGAGTAATGATGTAAACAAATTCTAATTGGCTTCCACTAAATTAGACAAAATCAAATCATGAAAAGAGGGTCCTATATATCCAAACCATTCTCAATTGCTCATAATGCCCATTGTGAAAATGATGATAATAGTGTGATTAACTGATTGATTATTTCATTTCATTTCCTATATAATAACACATATGTTTATTTTCTTATATTTATATATATATATATATATATATATATATATATATATATGAGTATGAATCCACTTATTCTAAGAGTAAGTTTTTTAAATTTACTCTCTATCATAATTATTAATTTTATGGACATCTAATAGTTTATATCTACTCACTAATTCAAAGCATTGGATTTCTTTATAATTAGAGTAAGTGAATCCACCTTTATATATATTTGTATATATATGAGTATAGTTTAAGGCTATAGCTAGTAGATTAAAAAGTAGAAAAAACAGAAATCTAAGAGTGATAGAGGAGAAGGAAGAAAAAGGAGAACAAAAGCACCTTGATAGGGCCCATGAAATGTCCTCTAAAAAGACACCATTCCTCCGTAGATGTGATTTTCTCACGGAGATTATCTGTTCCTAACAGTGTTTTATTTCCTAGTTTAGGTCAATCAAAATATTACTTTTTATTATATTTTATTTTTTAATTTTTTATTTATGTGACAATATATGATTGGCGCGGGACATAGAATTGGGGAGAACATATAATCTCTCTCGGTTATTTTCATCTTTCTCCACTGCACTAACACATATTCTTTTACCTCATTCCCACTCACAATCTTCCTGATATTTCTGTCTTCTCAATAACTACACACCCCTACTACCTATTCGTCTAAACTTCACACAGTTACCATGTCTAACCAAATGCAAAATAGTTCAATTCATGGATCCTCATCTTCATCACAAGCTCCCTCCAATCAACAACAACATGAACATCAGCAACCACAACCACTGAGCCGGTATGAGTCTCAAAAAAAGAGAGATTGGAACACCTTTGGCCAGTACCTGAACAATCAGAGCCCTCCAGTTCCACTCTCTCAGTGCAACTTCAACCATGTCCTAGAGTTCCTTAGGTACCTTGACCAATTTGGGAAGACCAAGGTCCACCTGCAAAGTTGCATCTTCTTTGGTCAACCGGCGCCTCCAGCACCTTGCGCGTGTCCTCTTAGGCAGGCTTGGGGCAGTCTCGATGCCCTCATCGGACGGCTCCGAGCTGCCTATGAGGAGCACGGTGGATTGCCAGAAACTAATCCATTTGGAAGTGGAGCAATTCGGCTTTACCTCCGTGAGGTAAAGGAGTGCCAGGGGAAGGCAAGAGGGATTCCATATAAGAAGAAGAAAAAGAAGAGAAACCAAATTAAGGGGAGTCAAAGTGCAAAAGCTTTCAAACAATTGGCTTCTTGAGATGATATATAAAATGGATGGTAAAATTATCTTATTATATATATGGTGCCTATAATTGTTTCTTTATAACTTGATTCATACGGTTAGCTTCAACCCAATTTTAAACTAAACTAGCAATATATACTGATTAGATTACAATATCATCCATTATAATAGTTGATAATAGAATTGGGAAATTGAAAGCCCTTATAACTACATATGCTAATTAAAAATGTTGAGTATGGAGATAGCATTTGTAGTATGCAAAACCCTAGAAGCATAGTAAAAACCCTACTTTTGAATTTATCAGATTAGAACTTGTGTGCCGTTTGCTTAAAGAATATTTTAGTAGCTAAAGGCTGTAAGAGTAATGATTGGAGTAGAAAGAACAGTGTATTTTTTCCATCTCTCTCTTTCTCTCTCCTATAATTCAAGACACCCTTATTTCTATTTCCCTAATTAAATACTCTCAGGTGTTTACTTTATGCTAATTTTGGGCCTATTCTGATTCTGCTAGATTTCTTATGCTCCCCATGGCTATATGAACTTCATCTTTCATACGTTGCATGTCATTTTACATACACAAATATGACGTAGGGGACTAGCTAAGCTAAAACATATATACTCGATTTCACTCTTCTATTATTTAAACAAATACATTAACCAAAAGAAATTAAAACATAATCGTCCTTGAGTCCTTCATAACATTCTGCATAGTCTGTGGTCCATAGAAAATTTTGTTACATTAGAATTGAGGTGTAGCTTCAAAAACATAATTTTTTTTATCTTTTTGTGTCTCATTATTCACTTAAACACGTTGGTTTATATGTTCATTTTTTGCCATTATTTTAGAATGCTTAAATCTGGTCCTTAGTTGTGCTTGAGATGAGACAAGTGTGTTCTTGGACATCCCTTTTTGTTTGTCTTTCGTGACTTTTTAAGTACATTGTTATATACTTATGGGTGAAAGATGATCGAGGGTCGCTATAAATTCTAATTATATGTATTGTATTTGTTTGTATTATTTTATATGTTATCAGCATAATTTTAAAGAACTCCGAAAATATCTAAAAAATATATTTTCTAAAAGAAGAGAAGAAAGAGACAGGAATTTAATTAAATGGGAACTTTGTATTATATAGAATAAAAGGAAAATATATACGTTACCAATACCTGTGTTCAACAGTACGTCATTCTGCCAAATAGAAGTAGAAAAAACTATGTTCCGCGTAGACGTAGGTCACATGGGCTAAACCCCATTAATATGTGTTTTCCTTGCTTTTATTCCCTTAATTCCTAATTTAGTGTGCTTTCATATTTGAGTTAATAAAACAATAAGATAATTTATGATTAGGAGGTCATAAGTTCAAATTTTAGAAATAACTTATTCCTTTACGAAAATATAGATATATACACATACTATTTTCAGACTTTACAAGGTTGGAGCATCGTGAATTAGATCACCGTTATGACACTTTCCACTTATTATGTATTATCTGCTTTAGGAAATCCAGAAACATTAATACTTTTTCCTGTTAGTAATTGACACATTTAACAAATATGTTAATCCGTATGCATTAAATGTTAGAAGTTAAACGGGGGAGAATCTTTTATATTTTATCAGGGCTACCATAATTCTAACTCAACTGAATTCTCTCTAATTTGTTGAATTGTTGTCTTAGCAAGTTTTTATGTGAGGTTAAAGAGTTTTGGTTTGCTGAATACTAAATTGCACTGTTTTAAATTGCTATTTCTAATTGCAATTCTAGCCACAATATTACATTTTGGGAAGTATTCACAGTTACATTTCAACACAATTGTGGACACATTACAAATTTAAAACATAGCTACATTGAAAGTAATTTCTCAGAAAGAAAATCCTGCTACTTGGTATGCATATATTTTTTTTGCAGACATCCAAAGGCTAAGTTAAGCTACTGGAAATGACAAGATATAATTGCCACCGAATTTTGATATTTAGTGAATTCTCACTCTGATTATGTAGGTAAAAATTTCAGTCCAAATAACTTTGAAAGATAACAATTTCCTTGTTGAATAATCTTTATATGCAGGGCCACATGAACAAGATTATTGGATAGGGAAGATTTGGCACTTTGAAAGAGCATGTGGTAGGAGTATATTATATATCTTTCTGCTTCTTGGAACAAAACAGAAAGAACAGTTATATGTCAGCATGTATCTACTTAAGAACAATATTAGAATAATCCTTTTTATAAGTCAGTTTAGTCTAAGTAATTAAATCTTAAGTTTATGTTAGAGCAACCTTGTAACTCTTTATAATATATGAAACTTCTCCAAAATAGAAAAAGCTAGAATATCTAGCTTTACACTCTACTGTTCTATCTATATATCTATATAATGCAAAAACAGCATTTTTGTTGCTGCTCTTTTAAGCATCAGCAATGGCCTTTCACAAATCTTTGATTAGTACCATATGGCTATTAATAAATGAATTACTGCATTTTAGGTATTATATTGAAAGAGTTTGGTTTTGAACAGATGAATTAGTAGGGGCATAATTTCATTTTCTTAATGAAGTTCTTGGACTTCAAGTATGATGCATGGTGCTGAAAATGTTCCAGAGAGACTGTTATCTTAAGAATTGTTGCAAAATTAAGCTATGTGGATTTTTGTTGTAGTAAATATAAATGGTTCCCTTTACATTTTTGCATGTACTAATTTGGTCCTGAAAATTAAAAAAACTAAAAATAGTCCCGAAAAATATATAAAGACCACGATGGTGTTTATTTTGACCTATGTTTACTACCTTTAAATACTAGCTTGAATTTTTTATTTTTAGAGCTCAAAATGGTACACATTAAAATTTATAAGGACCAAATTGAATATTAAATCTATTTTTTGCTTTAACTTTCTTCACCTGTCACGTAAGTAAAACTGTTTATATGTGACAT
The DNA here is from genome assembly GCF_001865875.1 of Lupinus angustifolius. Taxonomy (NCBI): domain Eukaryota; kingdom Viridiplantae; phylum Streptophyta; class Magnoliopsida; order Fabales; family Fabaceae; genus Lupinus; species Lupinus angustifolius. Next base: position 7,145,495 of record NC_032009.1, on the reverse strand, counting down.
TTTTCCTTTCACTCATAATAGGTAGCTTTTTGAATTAGTTACAGTTATGTTGTTTTTGTTGTTTGAATGAAAATACGGTTGATGCAACAATAACCATAGTCATTTGTTGTGGAGATTTTCAAACTCACAATATTATTACAAAGATAATTACTATTATGAAGTACAATGTAAAACACCAATGATAGTCATAGTTTCAATTTTTAGCTACTAGTTCACAACAAAACTATGAAATAGCTTTTCTTGCATGCTCTTCTAATCATTTCACTTATTATATGAAAAAAATGCACATTTATTAAATTAACTTAACACTATTGTCAATGGACACAAAAACAATACTTCATTTGGTGTTATTTGTATATTTTAGAGGCTTATTTTAGAAATTAATGACGTAAGTTATAACATGATAAGCACATAATGATAATTTTTTGGTATTACTAAGGGTATTGTTTCTCATTTGGTAAGGAACTAATTTTTCTGTGGGTGCATGAATACTTCTCCCAATAAGTGTCACACATATGAATTAAATTTTTTATCTTTTGATCGTTATAAAAATCTAGTGATACCTTAAACCACTATATCAATGCTTTCTTCTTCGTCATCATTGATAATTTGATTACTGAATATGTGTCAGTATAAAAAATGAAAGTGCATGAGCCACTTCATATTACTTTTCCCTGGAAACATATAAATCCATCTTGTTTAAACTCTAGTCGTGATTCTCCTATATCATGAAGAGGATCTGACCCTCCTAACAATGTAGAAAACTTTTTCTTGAAGCCCTTTATAGGCTTTAATTATAGGCTAGGGCCTCATAATTTTAATCACCTTAGAGTTTTATTTATAAGAAAAAAGACTTGTTTGTAATAAAAAATGATTCCCAAATTTAAGCATGAATGTTATACAAAAACTTAATGCTGTTTTTAACCTAATATTTTTTCAAAATGTATTTTAATTGAGTTAGGATGCTCTCCTTGAAGAGACCAGTACACCTAAAATAAAAGAAAAATGGTAATATGATTTGAACTTTTATCCTTAAGATATAACAATATGACATTTTTATCCCTATGTATAAGTAAAAAAGTGATCACTTACCTCTCTATTAATATAGATAATCCATATGGGGATCAACTGTTTTCAATAGTGTCTCATTCTCTGTCTCAAGCCAAAAATATATTGACACGTGGATAAAAGAAAAATTTTCAAAGCAAAAAATAATAAAATGAAATATTCTAATTGGATTGGAACATGAAGTGAAACACCATTTAGATTAGATGATCTCTATTCCGATGATCCTAACTCATTTTAATTTTAGAAGGTGCACTAAACACACTTAACTATTACTAATGGATGGTATGCGCCATGCGCCATGCGCCGTAGCTTACTATAGGCCCGACATGACTTGGACCATTTGAAAAAAGATAAGAGTTTATTGAAAGTTTGCTTGCCTTAATAAATTAGGCTTCAAACTGTGTAAAAAACATTTTAGGCCGAATAGGCTAGACTGTTTGATTATAATATATAATTATTATTTAGTTTCCTAATTTTTAAAACCTAAATCACTAACCTCATAGTCAAAGTTTTTATTTATTTATCTAACTCAACAGCCTAATAACTCAAACTTTACTTTCCCACTCATTTTCACCTAAGGATGGCGGGCAAGAGAGTCATAGATAATGTTCATCCATACTTATACTTGCACTATTTATGGATATCCAAGTGGATAGTGGATATCTACGAGTACCCAAAAGATTTTTTATTTTAATTATATATTTTTGAATAGTAAGATATGTGTATGACAAGTTTATGATTATAGTCCAATTAGTAAAACGTATTATGAAATAATAATAAAATATATAATATAATCTTAAAATTGTACTAATAAAGTATAAATTATATAAAATATTTAATTATAAAATAAGTTTATAAATATGTGGATATCCATGAAGTGAGTATCATAATACATATTCCCACCTATAAGCTATTATTGCGTGCACATGTTGTAAATATTATTATTAGTACCCAAAGATCGAGTATTTTTGTCATCCTTATTTCCACCCCATGGAGTTTTCTTGGTGAAATGGATTCGATCCCAACAATCCAACAAGATAAACCAGCTCCTTCAACGAAATCCTTTGCTTAAGCATTAAAAAACTCTTATGACATTGCTATTTCACAACTCCCTCAAGCTTGTATAAAAGGTGATGCCATAACAATAAAAATTCCTGAAGAAGATTTTCAAGCATGGCTACAAAAATGTGAGAATCATCTCCATTGTAGGCTCATCTTTTCTAAAGGAGATACACCCATTAAGTTTGTAGATCTCAAAGCAAAGCTCACTTTATTGTGGAACACGATTGGGAAATGGAACATGGTCTCTCTAGGGAAAGGTTTCTATGATTTTTCCTTTTCCTCAATTGATGATATGAGAAGTGTATGTGTTGTAGAGGCATGTGATCTAAAACCTAGTTTCCTAAGGCTTTTCTTATGGACCCCAGATTTTAACCCAAGTCTTCAAAAGTTGTCACACTCTCAACGTTGGGCGAAAATCTTGGGTCTTCCCCAAGCGTTTTGGAGTCTCCAAATCATCTTCTCCATTGTAGGGGGTATATACACTCCAATCTCTCTGGATGAGGCTGCAAACAACAAAACTTTCTTTGTGTATTTAGACTATGAGAACCTTCATGAGTTCTGTCATGGTTGTTAATATATTGGTCATTTGTTTGCTAATTGTAGAAGAACGAATAGAAAGGAGATGGGAGAGAAGGCTCCAAAATCGAGGGTCAAGAAAACTCAACCAATAGAAAAGGTTGTTGAGAAGAAAAATGAGTTGTTCATTAACCTGGAAATTGATAGCATGGAAAATCACAATCTAGAAAATGTGGAAAGGTTGATGCTAACACCAAATATGGTTCCTCAGACTGATGCCTCTGAAGAAGAGGAAGTAGCTGACACAAGTGTGGAGGACACTTTGGTTGAAATCACTACTCAGAGAGTGGAATATTCCAGAGCAAATAATTGCATAGTCCAACCTACTGAAGATATTGCAAACGAAATAGTGGTGAGGGATTTGAGACTTGTTGGCAGATTATGGATAGAGGAGGAACCAGAGAAAGACAAGGTTGATGATGGCTCATTCAATCCTGTCTTAACTAAGTCTCAAAAGAAGAGAATGAAAATAAGGGGAACTTCTGGAAGGTCCATTTTACTCAAAGGGGTGGCTATCTCAACATTGTCCAACTAAGTTGGTTTTAAATACTATATGTTCAACTAATAATCCTGACTTAGTGTTCATTTCTGGACCTATGATCCCTACTAAGGATGTTAATCCTGTGTTTTGGTCTGAGATAAATCTCAACATGTTTGTGGTGAATAATAGAGGCCCTTGTAGCCTAGCATTTGGGGTTTGTGCAACAAAAACCTCAACCCTTTGGTTTTATCTAACTCTAATCAAAACATTTCTATCTCCTTACAAATTGATAACCAAAATATCTATCTTTGTGTTGTGCATGCTCATACTGATTATGTTCATAGAAGAATGCTCTGGTATGAGATTCATGACCTTATGCTGGCTAATGTTGGTCCTTGGTGTTGAATTGGGGCGATGAACAATATATTACACATTATTCATAACCTTAATCTAGCATGATTGATGATTCTTGGTGCCTAATTGACTTTGTTTCACATGGTTTAGTGTTTTAGACTTTATTGGTCTAATATTCTTAAAATGAGTTAATTTGAGATTATTTGGCCCGATTAAATCTATTATCATTTTCAGATCATATTTGACACCAATGGCATTTTGGGCATTATGGAAGTGGAGGATATGTGTTTAAGTGAAGATTGAATTTTTATTTTGGGAGTTTTTATTTGTAAATTCGGTTTTAGTTTTGGGCCCATTGTTTAGGGCCCATTTTGGTTTTACTTTGTGTAAAATAGGGAACCCGAATTCCACTCTCGCTCTCTACATTCACTCATTTTTAGAATTCCATTTCCCCCTCTTTTGCTCTGCTAGGGTTTCACATCTTCTTCATTTTTGGTTTGTATCTTCCACCGAATGGAAGGCTAAACTTGTAGACTAAATTCATTTAGTAATGTATCACAACTCTTGAGGTTTTGTTACTAATGTATTTTTGGTTTCTTTATTTTTGATTTCTTCTATCTTAGAAACTGCTTTATGAGTTTATCTTTTCTTAGTTGATTTACTCTCTAGTGCATGAATGCTTAGTTCATGTGAATTTGTTAACCGTTTCTTGCTTATGCTGATTTCACTTAGTTAGAGGCTTAGGTTTTGGAACTTTGAATTGATTATCACTTAGTTAATTGGTTCTCAAAAAATTCGGAAGTTAATGGTTGGAATCTGAAAATAATCTTTGGAAACCAAGGATTGAATTGTGAACAAACGAACCAAAGAGATTTAGTCATTTTATTACATTGCTTAACTACTGTTTCTGAATTTGATTTATGTTCATATTATCCAATAACAAAACCCCCATTGTGTTGTGTGAGTATAAGGTGTTTGAAGCTTTGCTTGAAAGATAATCCTTGGGAAATGACCTATGAGTCACTTCCTAGTACTACAGTTTTTAATTGTTATATTATTTGTATCGGGTACGACCTCGATCAAATTTGGCGTCGCTGCGTGTCGCTGCTGGAGATTACCAGTTCTTGTCAAAGGTTCTTAGTATACTTTAGTGTGTATCTTAGAATAACCATTATGTTTGGTTTCAAAATCTGCCTGTAACATTCACTATTTGCTGTCTTGTTTAGCCATTTTGCCTGTTGTTTGATTCGGGTGTATGTTGGTTAAGATAGTTGCGGTTGAAATTTTTACTTGAACCTTTGTTTCCATACTTCTTTAATTACATATTGAATGTTGGATGCACTATAGTCAGTCATCTTGCTGTTGGTTGTGAGATACAAACAAGTAGTGACTAGTTTTACTATTGACTTTATATTATGTGCATAACTTTGGAACTGTTAATCAAAATTGGACATATTATATAGGCATTTGGGGTAGAAAAATCCAACGATTCTTTCTCTACACACTACTTCTATAGAACCCATCCTTAAAATCCAAAAATAGTCTGTTTACTATTTCTTTTTTATTGTACAAATTTAATTTTCCAATTGTTTTGATTTTGTTGCATTTATTTAAATTAGTTAGGCTTTGAATTTGTCCTGAAACTTTTTGTGGATGTTTCCTATGATATTAGAATTTTATTGATGCAAAGTTTTGGTTGATCACTGAAATTTAACATGTATTTCACTTACTATCCTACATGGTTCTTACTATTGCATTTAGTGCATGACTAGGGGAAATCCCGACTATTTGCATACAATAAATCCTGAAATTGATAGAACATTTCATAGTTTGGTTAGAAAAGTTAGGAATTTACATTTAGATAGTGAGTCTTTTCATCTTAGTGTTAATCTACCTGATAGTCATACTGATTCTGGTGTTTTTGTGCATTCTGCTGTTTCTGTGCATTCTGTTGCCTACTCTGAAAATATGGCTGAACCACCTCCAATCCCACGTGAGAGGACATTAAGGGAGCTAGATGTACCTGATTTCATATACAAAAGCTTGTGTATCCAGTATCCCAATGAGGATGTGCTATATGTGCTCAAAACTAGACTAATCTATTTGTTGCATAGGTTTCATGGACTTACAGGTGAATGTCCTCATAAGCATCTTAAGGAGTTGCACATTGTACGTTCCATCATGAAGCCTCGTGATGTCCAAGAGGATCATATGTGTTTGAAGGCATTCCCACATTCACTTGAGGGCGCTTCAAAAGATTGGTGGTATTACTTGGCCCCTAGTTCTATTACTAGTTGGGATGACCTGAAGAAAATCTTCCTGGAAAAATTATTTCCTGCCTCCAGGACCACTGCAATCAGAAAAGATATTTCTAGAATCAGACAACTACATGCATAAGGTTTATACGAATATTGGGAGAGATTCAAGAGACTATGTGCAAGTTGCCCCCATCATCAGATCTCTAAACAACTCCTCCTGCAATATTTCTATGAGGGTCTGAACAACATGGAGAGGAATATCATTGATGCTGCTAGTGGTGGTGCACTAAAGATATGACCCATTTTGAGGCTAGAGGTTTGATTGAGAAGATGTCTTCCAACTCTCAACAACTTAGTGCAAGAAGTATTGATGCTATAGTGGTCAGAGGTGTCCATGATGTTGGGACAGATTCGGTAAGATGAGATAAACTTGAGAAAAAATTGACTCCCTTGCTACCTTGGTCACTCAACTTGCCATGAATTAGCAGAAACCTCCACTTGCAGCACAAGTTTGTGGCATTTGCACCGCAATTGACCATTATGTTGATGTTTGTCCTTCTCTCTTGGAGCCCAAAACTGGTGACCATCCTGAGGCCTATGCTGCAAATATTTACAATTACAGACCTCAACAACATCAACATAATTATGATCCTTCATCAAGCAGATACAACCCTAGTTGGAGGAATCATCCGAATCTTAGATGGTCTGATCCTTCACAACCTCATCCAGGGCCAACATTTCAGAATAATAATGCTGCACAAAATAGACCATATGTGCCTCCTCCAATCCATCAGTAGAGGCAACAACAAGTGAATAGTAATCCTGCTCCTGCATCTAGTGAATCTTCATTAGAAGAATTGGTGAGGCAGATGAAATTGCAGAATATGCATTTCCAGCAAGAGACTAGAGCTTCCATTCAGAGACAAGAGTCCTCCATTCAGAATTTGACCATCTAGATGGGACAAATGGCTACTTCATTAAACATATTGCACTCTCAGAATTCTGATAAGTTGCCTTCCCAGACTGTGGTCAACCTGAAGAATGTGAGTGTCATCACTCTAAGGTCAGGAAAATAGATTGAAGTTGATCTAGCTGCATAAAAAATGAAGCAACCATTTTTATAAGAGACTGAGAGCACTAGTGAAGAAATTCATGCTAGTGAACCTTCCACAAGTGTTTCAAAACCATCTTCCATTCCTCTTCCATTTCCTCCAAGAGCCACTCCAAGTAAGAAGATGGAAGAGATAGACAAGGAGATCTTGGACACATTTAGAAAGGTAGAGGTCAACACATCTTTACTTGATGCAATAAAACAAATTCCAAGATATGCAAAATTTCTAAAGGAGTTGTGCACTCACAAGAGGATGCTCAAAGGTAATGAGAGGATCAACTTCAGCAGAAATGTTTCCGCACTAATAGGTAAACATGTTCCTCACATTCCTGAGAAATGTAAATTTGAGAATGTCATACTAGATCTAGGTGCTTCGATTAATGTTATGCCTATGTATGTTTTCATGTCTCTTTCACTTGGACCTATGCAACCCACCTAGGTAGTGATTCAATTAGAAAACACGAGTACTACCTATCCTGCTGGTTTGATAGAGGATGTCTTGGTTCGGGTTGGTGAACTTATTTTCTGGCTGATTTTTGTATTCTCGATATGGAAGAGAGATCCTGCCGTAACACAGTTCCTTACATTTTGGGGAGGCCATTTTTTAGAACAGCCCGAACCAAGATAGATGGTCATGCTAGAACATTGTCTATGGAGTTTGGTGATATTGTGGTCCGATTTAATATTTTTGATGCTATGAAGCATCCATCTGAGGACCATTCTGTGTTTCATATTGATTTACTTGATGAGTTAACTAATGAGCATATCTTTGATTTACTTAATGATTTTGATTTTATGTCATTGATAGACTCATACACTTGTCATACATGCACTGATTCTGAAATGTGTAATTCTTGTATTGGTGAGTTTCTGCATATTTTTGTTGATCCAAATGTTGTGGAATCGGATTGCACTAACCCAATTGCTGCATACATCATACAACAATCTGGTTTACTTGTTCAGGTGTAGGCTGCAGAATCTATGTCTGCTACTTTGGTTCCATCTGCTTTGCAGTCACCTTTACTAAAGCTTAAACCTTTGCCTAAATACCTAAAGTATGCTTACTTACAGGATGATGAGAAGCTTCCTGTTATTGTTTTCACCTCCCTTGATGCTGATGAAGATGAGAAGTTGTGGCAAGTGTTGAAGAAGCATAAGAAGGCAATTGGTTGGACCTTAGTTGATATTCCTAGCATTAGCCCATCCATGTGCATGCATAGGATACTCTTGGAAGATGGAGCTAAACTAGTGAGGCAACCGCAAAGGAGACTCAATCCAGTCATCCTTGATGTTGTCAAGAAATAGGTCACAAAACTTCTACAAGCTGGGATTATATCTCCCATTTCTAATAGTCATTGGGTGAGCCCGATTCAGGTGGTTCCAAAGAAAACAGGAGTTACAGTGGTGAGAAATTATAGAGATGAGCTTACTCCTACGAGAGTGCAAAATAGTTGGACAATCTACATTGATTATAGGAGGCTCAACCAAACAACAAGAAAGGATCACTTTCATTTGCCATTTATTGATCAGATGCTTGAGCGCTTAGTAGGTAAATCTCATTATTGTTTTCTTGATGATTTTTATGGGTACTTCCAGATCCATATTGCTCCTTAGGATCAGGAGAAGACGACATTCACCTGCCCCTTTGGCACTTATGCCTATAGGAGGATCCCTTTTGGCCTATGCAACGCCCCTGGTACATTCCAGCGGTGTATGGTGAGCATTTTCAGTGACTTTTTAGAGAATTGCATAGAGGTGTTTATGGATGATTTCACAGTCTAAGGATTTTCATTTGATGCATGTTTGGATAGTCTGGATAGAGTTCTTCATAAATGCATCGAAACTAACCTTGTTATGAAATACGAAAAACGTCATTTCATGGTAGAGCAGGGCATAGTTTTGGGGCATGTGATCTCAAATAAGGGAATTGGGGTAGATCCTACCAAGATATATGTTATTTCAAAATTGCCTTACCCCTCTTGCGTACGAGAGGTTCGTTCTTTTCTTGGTCATGCAGGTTTCTTTCGCATGTTCATTAAAGATTTCATCAAGAAGGCTCTTCCACTATCCTATCTGTTGCAAAAGGAGGTGACCTTTGATTTTGATGAGAGATGTATGGAGACATTTGATTTCCTCAAGACAGCCTTGACCTCCACTCCTATTATCCAGGCACCTGATTGGACAGTCCCTTTTGAGTTGATGTGTGATGCTTCTAATTATGCATTGAGGGTTGTCCTTGCTCAAAAAGTGGACAAATTGCCCAGGATAATTTATTATGCTTCCATGACTTTAGATGATGCACAAGTAAATTACATCACAACTGAAAAGAGCTTTTAGCTATTGTATTTGCTCTAGATAAGTTTAGGTCTTCTTTGCTTGGTTCTAGAATTGTTATTTTTGCTGACCATGCAGCTTTCAAATTCCTATTGAAGAAAATTGATTCCAAACCAAGGCTGCTTAGATGGATGCTATTGCTCCATGAGTTTGATTTGGAGATCCGTGATAGGAGTGGAGCACAAAATTTGGTGGCTGGCCATTTGAGCAAGATTGAGGAAGCTGTTGACATGATGCCTATCAGAAATGATTTTCCTGATGAACAACTTTTGAATATTTATGTTTCTTTCTCCACCCCTTGGTTTGCTAACATTGTTATTTATTTGGTTGCATATGTTTTTCCTCCACTTGCATCTAGAGCTCAAAATTACAGACTTAAGAGTAATGCTAAATATTATGTTTGGGATGATCCCTATTTGTGGAGATTGTGTACTGACCAGGTTACTAGAAGATGCATTCCAGATCATAACATTGAGTCAGTCCTTCAGTTTTGACATTCTTCTGTAGTAGGTGGCCATCTTGGTACCCAATGGACAACACGAAAGGTGCTTGACTCTGGATTTTATTGGCCCACCATCTTCAAAGATGTGTGGAATATTTGTAGCACTTGTGAGTAGTGTCAGAGTGCAGGTGATACTCTTTCTCAAAGACAAGAGATGCCTCAACAACCTATGTTGTTTTGTGAGGTGTTTGATGTCTGGGGCCTTGATTTCATGGGTCCCTTTCATGTTTCTTTTGGCTTTTACTATAATCTGCTTTCTGTTGATTATGTTTCTAAATAGGTGGAGACGAAGGCCACCAGGACTAATGATGCTCGGGTTGTTATGGATTTTGTTAGGTCTCATATTTTTTGCAGGTTTGGCATCCCTAGAGCCATTGTTAGTGACCAAGGCACCCACTTCTGCAATAGATCCATGCAAGTTGTGATCAAGAAATATGGGGTTATTCATAGAGTTTTCACACCTTATCACCCCCAATGTAATGGGAAAGCTGCAGAGAGATAAAAATGATTTTTGAGAAGATGGTGCAGCCTAACAGAAAGGATTGGAGCAACAGACTTGAGGATGCTCTTTGGGCATATAGGACTGCTTACAAGGCCACCCATAGGGATGTCCCCTTATCGGGTTGTCTTTGGTAAAGCATGTCATCTTCATGTAGAGATAGAGCATCGTGCATATTGGGCTGTGAAAACTTGTAACTTGGCTCTTGATCAAGCAGGTGAAAAAAGAAAGCTCCAATTGAATGAACTCGATGAGATCCGCTTAGAAGCCTATGAGAACTCTAAGTTCTACAAAGAGAAGACCAAAAGATTCCATGATAACTTGATTTCTAGAAAGGAATTTTTGGTTGGTCAAAAAGTGTTGTTGTACAACTCTAGGCTTGGACTTATGAGTGGTAAGCTTCGTTCTAGGTGGATTGGTCCTTTTGTTGTTACTAATGTGTTTTCTTATGGTGCTGTAGAAATCAAAAGTGAATCCATAGATAAGAGCTTCAAGGTTAATGGGCATAGCCTCAAGCCTTTCCTCACAAATCCTTCCTTAGTGGATGAACTTGTGGAGGAGGACTCATTAGTTGAACCCACTTTCCTCCCTCCATGAATCAAGGAGTTTTCTTTCTCTTATCCACTTTTTATTGCACTTGTCCAATTCTATTAATTGATATGTATGTCTGGTTTTCTGATTGTGCTACATTGGGACAATGTGTAGTTTA
>NC_032009.1:7099691-7134441 GCF_001865875.1 Lupinus angustifolius | reverse complement strand
GAGCATTTTCTCTCATACTTTCATTCACTTAAGTCTTGATATCTTGTGGTGTGAATCCATGCATTTCTGTTTGTCAAGTTGCTTTTGATAATTAAGAGGTTGAAACAATTGTGATAGACTTGTCCCTTGTGAGAATTTGTGCCTTAATTGTGGATGGATTGCTATATGTCATCTAATATTCTTTCATGTGTGATTGCACTCTTGATTACTTGAACTCTAGACCTTGACTTATTTCTTGTTGATACTTGATATTCACATGCACATATTGAAGTGATCTATCTTTTGAGTAAGCCACTTAGCCATATAAGCCTACCTTGAACGAATTTATCCTTTGATAGCCCCTTTGAGACTTTTACCTCTTTCATTGTTATCTAGCTCATTACATGCTTATAAGTGAAAAACCATGATTTTCCTAACCTTAGGGAATTTTGGAGCTTGGGAATTGATTTGGGAATGGGTGTTAAGTAAGAAAGGGTGCATTATTCTTCAAATCTTGTGGATTCTTGGTTATGTCTTAATGATGGTTAATAGAATTGTGTACATAAGTGTGTATCAAAAAAATAAAATAAACAAAAATCAAAAAGAAAAACAACAAAAAGAGAAACAAAAGTGAATAGAAGGTTGAGTGAGGCACAAAAGATTGGAATTAGAGATTTGGTCTTATTTTGGGTTGATTTTTGCTTACTTTTTACTTATTCCCCATTGCTCCTATATTCCATTTGGTTTTACGTACATATCCCATAGTTATCTTACCTTGTCCTTGGCCCCATTACAACCTTGAAAAGTCCTTTTGATCTTTATGTGCATGCGCTTATGATGTTGATGTTAGAGGCTTATCAAGCATATGGTTGTGTTTGTTTTCATGAAGTGCTTTGAGTGTAAACACTTGCAAACTAAGACACATGAGTGTAAACACTTTAGAGAGCATATCTTGTGAGGTTCTATCATTGTTGTGACTCGCCTCTTGGTTTGATTGGTTTCGTAGCACACTGGAATTCATTGGATGATGTTCATGTATATCTTGATTTGATTCTTTTACTCTTGTGTGTTTGATTTTGCCCATTTCATTGAATTTCCTAGATTTTATTATGAAGTATTGATTTTATTAGATGTTTCATTATCTAGTTTTTGTGATCTTCTAGCATGACTCACTTTGGTGCATATCGGTTAGCATAACCTTATTTCTTGATTTTTCCCAGAAGTGCGAAAGGTTAAGTGTGGGGGTATTTGATGAACAATATATTACACAGTATTCATAAGCCTAATTTAGCATAATTGATGATTCTTGGTGCCTAATTGACTTGGTTTCACATGGTTTAGTGTTTCAGACTTTATTGGACTAATATTCTTAAAATGAGTTAATTTGGAATTATTTGGCTGGATTAAATCGATTATCATTTTCAGATCATATTTGGCACCAATGGAATTTTGGGCATTATGGAAGTGGAGGATATGTGTTGAAGTGAAGATTGTATTTTTATTTTGGGAGTTTTTATTTGTAAATTCGGTTTTACTTTTGGGCCCATTGTTTATGGATTTGAGACTTGTTGGCAGATTATGGAAAAAGGAGGAACCAGAGGAAGATAGGGATGATGATGGCTCATTCAATCCTGTCTTAACTAAGTCTCAAAAGAAGAGAATGAAAATAAGGGGAACTTCTGGAGGGGTCCATTTTACTCATAGGGGTGGCTATCTCAACATTGTCCAATAAAAGTCCTCTATTGGAATTGTAGAGGCCTTGGATACCTTAAAACTAGGTTGGTTTTAAATACTATATGTTCAACTAATAATCCTGACTTAGTGTTCATTTCTGGACCTATGATCCCTACTAAGGATGTTAATCCTGTGTTTTGGTCTGAGATAAATCTCAACCTATTTGTGGTGAATAGTAGAGGCTCTTGTAGCCTAGCATTTGGGGTTTGTGCAACAAAAACCTCAACCCTTTGGTTTTATCTAACTCTAATCAAAACATTTCTATCTCCTTACAAATTGATAACCAAAATATCTATCTTTGTGTTGTGCATGCTCATACTGATTATGTTCATAGAAGAATGCTCTGGTATGAGATTCATGACCTTATGCTAGCTAATGTTGGTCCTTGGTGTTGGGATTTCAATATGGTCAAGGGTGCCAGTGAATGCAGGGTGCTAGACTTGCTAATAGAATTCTAGCTTAGGAATTCATCTCCTTCTCTGAAAATGCAAACCTAATCCATCTAGTAACTAGGGGAACTGATTTCACTTGGACCAATAAAAGGAGGGCGTCAGCTCTCATAGAAAAAAGACTTGCTAAAAGCATGTGTAATGACGACTAGTTTTCAACTTGGCATCAAGTGTCTTGTTGCACTCTTCCAAGAATTTCCCCTGACCATCATCCTCTTCTTCTCTACTCTTCCCTATCATCTTCTAGAAGAACGCCCCCTTTCATGTTCCATACGATGTGGTTGTAGCGTGTTGACTACTGAAGAGTCATAACCAAGTCTTGGAGAAAAGACATCTATGGTTGCCATATCTTCATTCTATCTCAGAATCTTAAAAGGCCTAAATATGTGCTTAAAGATTGGAATATGAACGTTTTTGGCAACATCCACCAAAGTGTGCAATCTGCCATAACTGATTTGGGAACTATTCAAATAAGTATCAATGATCATGGTTCTGACCAGGAGTTACTGGATAAGGAAATCTCTGCTCAATGTAATTTATTAGAAGCTCTAGTAATGGAAGATGACTTATGAAAGGAGAAGTCCATGCTTAATTGGAAAATTAGTGGTGACAGAAATACTAGTTTCTTCCACAAGATTGCTATGATAAGACAAGTCACCAATTCTATGTTTATGCTAAAAGTTGGGGATAACATATTCACTGATCAAGATGATATAGCCAACCATGCTCTAAATTATTACAAGGACTTATTTGTTTCTCCAAACAATTTTGTTCCTAACTCTTTAATCCAAGAGGTTATTCCTAGCCTTGTGAATGAAGAAGAGAATCACATGCTCACCAAAATCCATGATCATGATGAAATCAAGTCTGTTCTGTTCTCTATGAATGGAGAGGGGGCTCCTGGTCCAGATGGCTTTGGAGGTTGTTTATATAAGCATTTTTGGGAAATAGTGGAGCATGACGTATGCAACTCTGTCAGTCAATTCTTCTCTCAAAGCTGGTTGTTGCCAAACCTTAATTCTAATACTGTGATTCTAATACCAAAATCTGCTTCTGCTGAAAGCATTGAGGATTTCACACCTATATCACTGGCTAATTTTCATTTCAAAATAATAACTAAGGTTCTAGCTGATAGACTAGCCTTAATTGCCACCTGCATTGTCTCACACAAACATAGGGGTTTCATCAAAGACATAAGTATCCAAGACTGCATCTGCACACCCTCTAAAGCAATCAATTTACTTGATCACAAAGCCTTTGGTGGTAATATGGCAATGAAGCTGGATGTTAGGAAAGCTTTTGACACAAGAGATTGGACCTTTTTTATTGATACACTCAAGGCTTCTGGTTTTAATGCAAAATTCATGTAATGGATCAAAATAATTCTGCAATCAACCGAGCTCTCAATCAATGTGAATGGCCAAAATGCTGGTTTTTCAACTGCCTTAGGGGTGTGAGACATGAGGACCCTCTATCTCCTCTTCTTTTCTTTTTAGTAGAAGATGTCCTGAGTAGAGGTATTTCCAAGCTGATCATTGAAAACAAGACTAGTCCTATTTCTTGTCCTAGAAGGTTGCTAAACCCTAGCCATGTGTTATATGTTGATGGCATCTTAATCTTTATCAAGGGTATTAAGAGAGACTTTCTTGCTCTAAAGCACCTGATTGATACTTATGCTAGTGCCTCTATGCAACATATCAATCCTAGTAAGTGCAAGTTCTACACTTATCAAGGAACAACTAGGAAAGTTGCTAACTTATCCTCCTATTTATGATTCAATGTTGATGAGTTGTCTTTCATATACTTAGGAGTCCCTATGCTCAAATAGAAGCCTAGAAGACTGCATCTTCATCCCATTTCTAACAAAATTACCAATAAACTTGCTAAGAGGAAAGTGCATGCTCTATCAATTATGGGCATAGTGGAATTGGGGAACTATGTAATCCATAGAGTGCTAGTTTACATTATCCACATCTATGCTTTGCTTGCTCAATTACTCAAGCATTTAGACTCTTGCATCCAGAATTTTATTTGGTATAATGATTTTAATACTAGGAAGATGGTCATGTAAGACTAAGATGGCAACTAAGAGGGGGAGGGGAGGTGAATTAATTGTCTTAAATCTATGATAGATTTTTCTACAAATTTCAGAGTTAGTAGAAGCGGAAAACTTATGCATAAAAATATCAAGTAAATTTAAGGAGATAAGGGAGAAAAGAGTACTTAGAGAGTTTTATACTAGTTCACTTTCTTGTCCACCGAAGGTTACATCCAATACTCTTGTAACACAAGAGATTTCTTCAATAGATAATAAGAGTAGTAATTACAAATTCTCACCTCGAGACTTCCTTGTACCTTAATCACTCTCTAACACCAATGTCACTCTTTTGAAAACAACCTTTCCAAGTGACTCTATCCCCTTTCTTATCACACTCTTGTGGTATGAAGTATTTCAGCAAATTGAATGAAGAAAACTTTAATAATGGCAAGGATTGCCTTAACCAGATTTAAATACTATGATCTCTTGCAATCCAGTAACACTTTATACACTTAGTTATAATGCTCAGAAGGTTTGAAATATCTTTGAAACCACACTTAAAGAAACTTCATAAAGTTTAATCTGAAAGTTAAGAAAAAGTTGTAGAAAATGTAGAAAAAGTGCTTCAGAAAAATTCAGATTGTGTATGTGAGTTGTGTGTTTGAATTATGAGTTTCAATGCCTTTAAATAGGCTTTCCAATCAGCCATAAAACCTCTATGAAAAGGTAGGAGTCGATTGGAATGAAACAATTATGTATGGGGTGAAAGTTGTTCAGTTTGAATCTGAAAATCCGGTGCAACAACTCTCAATAATCGATTACTACATCGATGTAATCAATTACACAAAGATTCTCTCCAACTGAGTAATCGATTACCACATTGTTTAATCGGTTACTCTCATATACTGTAACCATGTAATCGGTTACTTAAATGGAGTAATTGATTATCCTGTTCAGTTTTTGTTAGGTAACACGTTTCTCACTCATGTAACCTGTTACTTTGTCACAATAACCTATTACTTAGATCTAGTAACGTGTTACACATTATTTTGCAAACTGTTTTCATTAATACTTGTAGTTTTCAATTTTCTTTTTAAAATATTTTGAGCATTACTACTAATTGTATATTATAGAGTATAAGGATAGAAGTACCTTTAGACTTAGACTCTAAATTCCTTGAAGTTTTATCTTCATTGTCTTCATAAGTATTCTTTCTTTTCTTCTTTATGTGATATTGGTGTCTTCATCAAAATCGTGCGAAGGTCAGGAGCAAGATCTTCTTCACAATCTCCCCATTTTTTATGATGACAAACCAATATATTCTTGACAGTGTAGTTTTCTGAAAGTAGCATACTTTGTGATATTTTGACATGAGTTGAGTATGCTCCCCCTATTTTGTATGCTCCCTTTGATTTGGAGTTATGTGCCTGAAAGAATTTTAGATAGAAAATATACTTTCCCAACTTTTCTCCCCCTTTTGATTTCATCAAGAAGAAGAAAAGCCCAGAGTCCAACACACACGATATGTATATAGCAAACAAAAATGTAACATAGCATAAAATTAAAAAGATGCTCTTACATTGTTAAAACAACCAGAAAACATATAAAAAAAGTCAACAATCACGCAACATTACAATGAGAAACCTATACATCAATTATTCTAAGACTCAGGCTCAGTACTATCGTCATCAAGATCCATGTTGTTGATTTTATAGGATAAACGTTGAAGTTCAAATTGGAATTTTTAATTATGAGCATTAAGATCATCCATATGATTAGAGATGTAGCCTCGAGGAGAGAATAATTCATCCATGATCATCTGATTGGTAGGCATGGCAGTAGATGAAGATTACTCAGCATGAAATTCAGAAGGTTGAGGTTCAGGAGGGTTAACAGAGACATTTGCAGTTGGTTCAATAGGTGCAACATGTCTATCACTTTGAGGCTTATAGATTCTATCAATTTGGTCTCGAAAGACACCCATTTTGGGGATCATATCCACATCTATCTTACTATTGCATGCATCGAGTGTGATTTTGGGCTCACTAGCAGTGGATACATGAAAATACTCAAGTATGTTGGTGATGATGATTGCATAAGGCAAGGGGTTGTGAGTTTCTTGCACAGACCACATTGGTCTCATTACTGTCAAAGCCTAATTGATTTGAAGGTTATGCTTAAGAGTATATATCAATTGTAGTTCCATGTCACTAATTTGAGAATGATGTGACAATTTTGGAATTATGACATAGCTAAGAAATTAGTGAAGCAAACGATCTTTGAGATTGAGATTTCCAACAACAAGGATATCTCTACTCTTTACTGTTTCACCTAAAGTCTGTTGCTTATGCATTTCGATTTCCCGTTTAGAGAATCTAAACATTGATTAGTAGAAATCTTTTCTATCATAATTATCCTATTCACATGCAAGACCGAAATTTTTTACGCTACCTTGATAGGGTATATTACAGCATATTGAACTGAAAGTTTTTACATATAAAATAACTTCTTTTCCTTTCACTGAGTATGTGAAACGATTTTTCCACAAGTTCAAATTGCAGTAAAATACTCCAACAAGTTCAGGGTAGTAGGCATTTGATTCCTCGCAGAAATCAAAACGATTTCATTGCCTGAGTATAATAGAGAAATGGAAATCATAAAATTGAAAGTTACTTATCTTGCCATACTTAGGAGCAAAGATTGGTCGTCCAAAAAAATACTTCGAGAAGACTTTGCATTGTTCATCATTGACGAGAAGTCGTGCCAAATCTAGAGGATTAGCCTTAGAAGATGAAGTGCCTTGCTTCCTTTGAGACATACTGGTATGTTGCTTCTTAGCTTTTGATGATGAAAGCATGGATTGAAGTTTTGATAAAATTAGGTTTTGAGTGTTTGATAAATTTGGTGATTTTTTATTTTGGTCACTAAACACGTGATTTATGGAATAGAAGTGTTTATAATTGAAAATGTGATATGAAATGACTCAAAAATCACTCAAATCGGATCAAAGATGAAGTTTTTGGAGGCAAAATAGGGTAGACACGAAAGGGGGGTTTAAGGAAGAAGATGAAATGTCTGAAAAATGGAGAAGAACACTTAAATACTGGTTTGAGGAATCAGTTACTGAAGGTGAGTAATCGGTTATTCAACATAAAAATCCCTGAATTCAAACAACAAGTTTAGGTAATCGATTACATAGATGGGTAATCGATTACTAAAGGTTTCTGCCATATTCAGTAACTAGTTACTCTCCATAGTAATCGACAACTGAAAGTTTATGCCATATGCAGTAATCGATTACTCTCTAGAATTTGGAATCTTTAGACATACTGATGCCTGGTAATCGATTATTGACTCTATGTAATCGATTACATACCCAAAAATTGAAATTTTTAAACAAAACTAAATATTTTAAGTACAAGTAGGCAAAGGATAAACACAATGAAGCAAACATATAATCATGTATAAGAATTTAAGACAAGTAAGCTTCATCATGTATGCCTAATTCTCGTCTAATTTTATAGAAAGGTTCGTTTGCCAAAGGTTTAGTAAATATATCTTCTAGTTGGCCATGAGTATCAACAGATTCTAGAGTCACATCTTTCTTTTGGACATGGTCACTAAGGAAGTGATGTCTTATATCTATGTATTTGGTTCTAGAATGCATTACTGGATTCTGTGTGAGATTTATAGCACTAGTATTGTCACATTTTAAGGGAGTGCAACCTAAGTCTAAGCCATAATCTCATAATTTTTGTTTAGGCCACAACACTTGGGCACAACAACTACCTGTCACTATGTATCCTGCTTCAGTAGTACTTAGGACAACATATACATGTTTTTTGCATGACCATGAGACCAATTCATTTCCTAATATATGACAAGTACCACTTGTGCTTTTTCTCTCAGGTTTGCATCCAGCAAAATCTGAATTTGAATATTCTACCAAATTACATATACTTCCTTTCAGATACCATAATCCAATGTCATTTGTGCCTTTTAGATACTTCATGATTATTTTGACATGCACACAAACAGACACTAAACATTATATCAGGTCTACTGGCAGTTAGATAAAGTAGAGAACCAATCATAACTCGATACTTTGATATGTCAATGCATTTTCCAGCTTCATTTATATCGATGTATGTACCAGAACCCATAGGAGTGTCAATTGGCTTGCAATCATCCATTTCAAATCTTTTCAGCAAGTCTCTGCAGTATTTGGATTGACTTACAAAACTACCATCTTCGAGTTGTTTGATTTGCAATCCAAGGAAGTAATTTAACTTCCCTATCATGGACATTTCAAACTCTCCTTGCATCATTTTTCCAAAATAACTACACAAAATCTCATTAGTAGAACAAAAAATAGTATCATCTACATATATTTGAACAAGAAGAGTATGATGATTTATTTTCTTAATGAAAAGTATAGTGTCGACCTTTCCTTTGGTAAAGCCTTTTTCAAGTAGGAAGTTTGTTAGACGATCATACCAAACACTTAGATAAAAACTATATAATAACAATGTTACCTATACCAAGGTTTCTCCTTTTGAAGTTCTCTGCATAGATAACAATGTCTTTATTACTTGAATAAATGATAATTTTGAATCTCCACGTGCTATGTGCCTTGAACAGTCGTTGTCATGATAATACATTTATGCTTGTGACTTTCAAGCACTCCTGCAAAACAAGTTAAAAGGATTTTCTAGGTATCCAATGTGATTTAGGTCCTACGGGGTTAACATCTTTCTCAACCCAGACATATTATTCATTTGGAATACCAAATTTTCTAATATGACATTATTTAGGAGTCTGGCCAACATTTTTATAATAAAAGCATGTGGGTTGATGTTGATGCATCTTGCGTTTAGACTTGTAGAAAGAATGTTGATCAATATTTTCATTAGAAATATTATGCATGCAATCATTCTCCGTTTTCATAAAAGTACTCTTTATCACACCATTAATTTTTCGGCTATTTATGTAGCCTAGACCTCTTCGGTCATTGGTATATTTTTGAGTAATTAAAATATTGTCCAACTTATGAGTACTCTTCTTGAACATATTCATTTCTTGATTTAATGAAACAATTTTAGTTTCAAGAGTATCACATTTTGGACACTCAATGCACATGCCATTTGATTTGGATTTTAAGGCTTCCAAATCTTTTTTTGTAGAATTTGATTTTGACTCTCAAGAAGTTTGACATTGTTTTTCTATTTAATGCATACTTTAGAGAGTCTAATAAATTCTTCATGTAATTCACAAAAAGCGTTATGTAACTCATTATATGAAAATGTATCATTTGGTTCAGAATTACTAACCTCATAATCGTCATTTGAATTATGTGAATCCATCAAGGAAATATGTGCTTGCTCCTTAATTCTGAGTTTTGCATTTGAACCATAATCTTTTACTTCTAATATGACATTTTTTCTTCTACGCTTATTATCCTTCTTTCTTTTGAATGTATAATGCTTCTGTAGGGCTGGACAAGCACGTTTAAGATGATCTAGTTTTCTGCATTTGATCATGTAGATTTTTGCTTTGATGTTGATGCTTCACTATTTGTTGCACACCTTTGCACTTCGTTACTTCCATTCATTCTTTCTAGAGTGTCCCTAATTTCTTTTGACGATTTGCAATATGACACTCTAAAAAATTCTTTTTCTCCTAGAGCCGAAGTAAGAACTTTTTTGGCTTTAAGGTCGTATTGCACTTTCTTTTTATCTTCATCATTCCACACATATTTTGGCTTTACTTCCCTTACACCATTAACAATAGTGAAAGGTTCATAAGGTGCTTCCTCAATCGCATTCCAAATATCCAGATCTTGAGATTCTGTAAAGATTCTCATCCTAATTTTCCAGAAGTCATAGCATTCTCCAACAAAAGTTGGAGAACGATTGATGTTGGAAACTTCTCCTAGAAATTATCTTGACGCCCTCTTAGATACAGGATCAGATTTGAGAATAATTGATTCAAAATAAGCTATGGTGCCAATTGTAAGACTGAGATGACAACTAAGAGGGGGATAGATTAGTTGTCTTAAGAAGGGGGTGCAAATTTCTGAGTTAATAGCAGCAGAAAAGTTATGCAGAAAAATATCAAGTAAATTTAAGGAGATAAGGGAGAAGAGATTACTCAAAGAGTTTTATATCAGGTCATCTTCTTGTCTAGCGAAGGTTACATCCAGTACTCTTGCAGCACAAAAGATTTCTTCACTAGATATTAAGAGTAGTAATTACAAATTCCCACCCTAAGACTTCCTTGTACCTTACTCACTCTCTAATACCTATGTCACTCTTTGGAAAACAACCTTTACAAGTGACTATATCCCCTTTCTTATCACACCCTTATGATAGAAAGTATTTCATCAAATTGAATGAAGAAAACTTTAACAATGGCAAGGATTGCCTTTACAAGATTTGAACACTACGATCTCTAGCAATCTATTAACTCTTTATACACTTAGTTATAATGCTCAAGAGGTTTGAAAAATCTTTGAAACTACACTTATAGCAACTTCAAAAAATTTAATCTGAAAGTTAAGAACAAGTTGCAAAAAGTGTTGAAAAAGTGTTTTAGAAAAAATCAGATTGTGTATGTAAGTTGTGTGTTTAAATTAAGAGTTTCAATGTCTTTAAATAGGCTTTTCAATAAGCCATAACACCTTTATGAAAATTTAGGAGTCAATTGGAATGAAACCATTACGTTTGGGATGAAAGTTGTTCAGTTTGAATCTGAAAATCTGATGTAACAACTCTTAGTAATTGATTACACAATCGACATAATCGATTATCCAAACATTCTATCCAACTGAGTAATCGATTACCATACTGTGTAATCAATTACTCTCATATATTGTAACCGTGTAATCGGTTACTCAAAGGAAGTAATCGATTACCATGTTCAGTTTTTGTTAGGTAACACATTTCTCATTCATGTAACCTGTTACTTAGTTCTGGTAACCTGTTACTTAGTCATAATAACCTATTACTTAGATCCAGTAACTTGTTACACAATATTTTAAAAATTGCTTTCATTTATACTTGTAATTTTCAATTTTATTTTATAAATATTTTTGAGCATTACTACGAATTGTGTCTCAATTGTGCACCTTAAAATAAGGTCAGGCCTAAAAAACATGTTCAAAATAATTAATTAGTATTGGGCTAAAAAAACAAGTCAATAAAACATATCATACTTATTTAACATAGCGTTAGCCTGACCCATCCCATTTACATCCTTATTACTAATGTTTTATTCTCAATATTCTATTTTAAAACTTGAACATATCAACCTAGTTATCCTTATTAATATATAAAAAAATAAAATAAAATCACTTTTCGCAATCAAATCAAAACCAAAATTGTAAATGTGAGCTCATATGCTATCTTATTTCTTCACAATTATGATAAATATAATATAATTGCAACTGCTATTTAAAATAATAGTATTATTGTGAAACGTTGGGTAATAATACATATTAGGATACTAACAATAGAACTTAGTTTCTTAAGTACTGAGCAGATGTTAATCATTTTATTGAGTTAGGAGTGTACACACATTGTTTTGTGACAAATTTTCATGCGCTTTAGTATGCACTTTAGAGGAGCTCTATCGCATAAGATTATGTTTGGTTTTGCTGAAAATGGAAGGAACGATAAGGGATGGATGAAAAAAGGAGGATTAATCACTTTTCCTTGTTTGGTTGACAAGGGAAAAATAATGATGAGTAAAAAGATGTGGGCTCCATGCTAAAATCTTTTCACCTCAAATGAGCATGGAAAACAGAAAGGAAATAAGTATTTTTTATAAAATGACTATAATACCCCTCAATTTTGTTCTCAAGCTTTTCTCTGCTCATCACTTATTTTGTCCTCTTTTCTCATCAAAATGATGAACAAACTCCTTCTATGACTTTATACAGCTCACACAATCTCTCTTTAATTTAGTTTTTCTTTTCCTAATTTCAATCAAAGAAGGTACTTCCTTTCCCACTTGTTCTACTTGCAACTCCATTTAATTTTTTATTTATATTTTTTATTATTTTTGATTCATTCCCTATAAAAGTCATTCTTGTTTTGAGGTAGAGTATTAAAGTTATATGCATGATTATTCCTACCCATATCGGAGGAATATGGTATATAGATCTGGAAAAATATCTTGTATATTTTCCATAAATCGTTATCCATCAATTGAATTGGTTTTCCAAATTTCGATTTAATCTGAGCATGCAAATCCTAGTTATTTCATATTAATTCTTTTATACGACTCTTTTAGATGATGCACGTTATCTTTTGCTAAAATGTCTGAAATGGAAATTTAACTTGGGTGCTCATAAATTTAATTTGGGCATGCAAATCCTTATTTTTTTTCCTGTTTATGAATTGTGTGACATTGTTCATATGATTGACGATATGCTTATTTTGATCTCCAATTCATTGTATAAGATGCTTATTAACTATGTCATAATTTTCATATGTTGTGTGTAATTCACAATATAAGAAGATATATTTTGTGCTAATTTTAATATATTGTGTAAGTTTATTCTCATTATGACACAACCTTTTAGGTTCAATAATATTGCATACAAATTTATGGAATTTTGTTACCTGCATTTCATATTTCCATCTTTGAGCAAACCTGTTGTAGAACAAAAAATTGCATAGAACATTTTTGTTTTTCCAAAGTTGACTACCACTTGTGTAGTGGCTTGAAGTTGTATACATTTTTATTATTAAAAGAATGATTGAAATCTTGGTTACTTGATCTTAGAGGTTCTAGTACCATATAAGTGACCAAGTCTATCAAAAGATTAAGTTGTTAGGTAGAGGTTCACAAATGGTTTTATATAACACTAATTGGATAGACATTCTTATTTATAGTTTATGTAACTATCTATATTCTCATTCTTCTTATCTCATTGATGAGAACTATGTTCGTGTCATTAGAGTTTTTTCAATAAGTCATCGTTGGACATAAGGAACATCACGTATGTACCAAAAAATCAGGTATACAAATTACTAATCATGTTTTCTTATTGTTGATATGAATGCTAAGGTCTATAGTTGCTTCAATATTTAATTTGAAATGTTGGTTGTAATTTAGACAAATCATAAAAAATATTTTAAGAAGAACAACATTTGAGTTGACAAATAGAGATAATAAAAACTTATTTCTTTAAGTATAATTCTAATATTGGCATGTCACTTGACATGCAAATTCTAAGTCATTTTCGACAAGCGTTAGGAAGGGGAGATCATCTTATTCTAAAGAGAGAATTAGTACAAACTGAAAGATGTTAAGATATCATATAAATAGGATAAGAAGCATTTAAATTGTTATGTCATAAATTAAGAGGAACTAGTATTGTGAAGGATATTATATGGTCTACACTATAGGAGCAAGTTGCTAAATTCTTACACATCATAGGTCAAAATTGGAAAAATTTTGCTTTGTCATTTTACTTTCACCGCTCTGGAGAGACTGTTAGTCGTCACTTTCACAATGTTTTATGTGCCATAATTTTATTATAAGATGAATTCCTTGTCCAACATTCTTCCTATAGTGATTTACCTCAATATATATTAAAAAATAGCATATGTTATCCATTTTTGAGGTACCATTTTTTCATTTACTTTGTTGTAATCACTCTTGAAGTTTATGATAAATTATACAAGTTAATAACATACTCAATACAAAAAGGATTGTGTTGGAGCTATAGATGGAAGACATTTTAGGGTGAAGGTCCTAAGAGTTGAACAACATCAGTTTCATGGAAGAAAAGAATTCTCTACCCAAAATGTTTAGGCTGTAGGTAACTTTGTCATGAAATTTATATATATCTTTTTGGTGGGAATGCACAACATCTGATTTTATAATTTTGAAATATACGTTAAGTAGGGAAGACCAATTAAGACTCCCAAAATGTTAGTAGTATATTATTAATGTTTTCTACAACTAAGTATTATAATTTTGAATTATATTTATTAACTTTTCTTGTTATCATCTTCTAAAATTGTTGTAGGGAAATATTATATTGGGGATGTGGGATTTATGCTAAGACATGAGATCCTTACACCATATAGAGATGTTCAATATCACTTGAAGGAATATTCAAGATGTGGCCCACAAAACCTAGAGAGTTATTCAAATGCTTCACTTTGAAATATCATTGAGCAAAGTTTGGAGGTATTATGAAACGGTTCCCCATTATCTCTAGTGGCACCGACCCTCATATTCATTTGATATCATGATGGACATTGTCCTTGCTTGTTGTATTTTATATGACTTCCTAATAGGGGTTGATGTTGATGACAAATTAATTATCGAAGTATGCTTGTGAGTTTCTTGAACAAGAAGTAGATAATTCTCAAACACAACGTGACGAAGACTATAGACAATGAACAATTTTAAGGGACAAATTTTCTATGGAAATGTGGAATGTTTATTAAATTTGATGACACATTACTACATTGTATTCATAGTATATCATTATATTTTGTCATGCATAAGTATGCTATTATGTGAAGAACATTATAATCAAGTAGAGATGTGTATTATTAAGTGTCATATAGAAACAACTTCTATTATTTTACTTATATTATTATTGTTGTATCTTAATTTACCACATTTTTTCTGATGAGAATGGGTACACCATTTTCAACATTTGTTTTGTATGTTTTTTATTGGTAGGTAGATACTACAATGACAAAACGGAAGGATACAACATCAAATTCTACTAAGCCTAATAGAGATAATTTGCATTGGAGTGATGAGATAGACCCAATGTTGTTGAATGTAATGACTAAAGAAGTAGATAAAGAAAATAAACATGACAATGTTTGGACATTAGAAGCATACACCAACATGGTAGATTTGTTAATATCTAAATTTGTGTTGGGGACACTCAAGCAATCAAATAGTAAAAGAGTTGAGATAAGAGAAAAACACAAGATATTTGGTAACGAGGTTCAACCAATTATACCTACGTCTCCGGGAGCATTGGGAGGCTACCACTATGTATCAAAGAATTAGGATTTGTGTTTGTCTATTCTTCTCCTGATTGTTACATTAGGTTTACATAACATAAATATATAGCCCTCTACCCTAACCTCTTTACATCAGGCCAAACCCATAATTTGTATTTTTGTTGTCTAGAAAATATGAGCCATTTCACAACAATCTCCACATTGGCGAATATCTTCAATCTTCATTATCCGCCATTGGTTTGAGAGCCCTCCATAGTTTAGCATTAGTGAATGTTCATCAAGCTTAGACAATGTCTGAACTTGTCCACTGTAACCAACTTGGTTAACATATCAACTACATTTTTTGAAGTGTGAACCTTCTACAATAGTATCTACCCACAACCTACCAACTCCCGGATCTTGTAAAATCTCACGTCAATATGTTTGGTCCTAGCATGATACACCTGGTTCTTTTCCAAGAAGATAGCACTCTAACTACCACAATGCAGCGGAAATCCACCTTGCTCAATGCCTAATTCATTTATCAGTCCCATAAGCCATAGAGCTTCCTTAGAAGCTTCACTAGCTATCATGTACTCTACTTTAGTTGTGGACATAACAACAACATACTGAAATGATGATATTCACATAATTGGTCCACCTTCAGGGTGAAAAAAAACCCAGTTATGGACCTTCTATCATCTAAGTTTCCTACATAGTCTAAATCAACATAACCAACAACTGAAGGTTTACTCTGTTAGCTTCCAAACATGATACCAAAACCTGTAGTCCCCCTTAAATATATGAAAATCTATATAACTACTTCCCAATGTTCATTCCCTGGTTTTATCATGTACTTGCATACTTAACTAACTACTTGTACCAAGTCTGGTCTAGTACAAACCATAGCATACATCAAGCAACTCACTACATTGGCATATGAAACCTTTGACATGTACTTCTTCTTGTCATTTATCTTTGGACACTGATCTAGGGAAAGCTTGAAGTGATTTTCGAATGAAGTGCTCACTACTTTAGCATTGCTCATATCAAATCTCTCTAAGATATTTCCAACATAGCATTTTTGGGAGAGTCATAATTCAAATAGAAAATAGTCAAAGGTTGCTGTTATTTTGACCTACTTATTTTTGATGAAGACAAGGTATTAAATGGAAACTTAAAGATGTGGACATCATAACAAACAACATGCCAAAGACTCAAGGTCAGCGTCGTAGACTTAGAATTATTTTATTATTCTATAAGTCCTAAGATGGTTGCCTAGTTTTAAGTCTAGATTAGGTAAACTTAGGTGGAAGTCTCACAAGAGTTTAAAATGAAATTCATATAGGTTGAGGTATTACATCTAAATAAACATGATAAGTAGAATCATACATTAGCATTAAGCATACATGGTTTTTGTGCATAAAAGTAGCATCTATTTCCAAATCATGTGTTGCATGTTCTTTCATCATATAGAGTGTTTACAATGCATTTATGAAAACCATTTTCATATATATTAATCGATTAAAATGATTGATAATCGATTTTGTCTTGATGAAATCTGTTAATCGATTAAGGATTGGTGTAATCGATTAAAAGGATTTACGATGGCTAACTTCCGAGGATTTCTGGCTTATTAATCGATTAGAGAGATTGATAATCGATTAAACCTTAACAGAAAAAATATTTTGCATAGGCACGTTAATCGATTAACTGAGTAGATAATTGATTAACATTAGTTAAAATCAGTTTCGTATAAAAGCTGTTTTTTTAACAAATGCGACAAAATTCATATATTCAAAATATTATTTTGAGAGAAAGAAAACCAAGATTCTCAGAAAAGAAATTTCAAAGCATTTGGATTATTCTTTAAGTGAAAAAATGAAATCTTGCATCGTTTTATAGGGAGAAAAGAGACAAATTTTTTTCCAAAGTGCCATAGTTTTCATTCATTTGAAAAACCATTGCATTACGTCACATTTAGTTTTAGGCTTCTTGTGAGAATTCTATAGAGGTTTATAGTGCCGAGATCATAGTTTATATCCGCACATTTAGTGTGCATCGATAACTCGGCAAACATTATAAAAAACAAGGATTGGTTCTCTTGATGTGTGAGTATCATCGTAAAAGAGAATGGTGTGTCTTCATAGGATAGGAAGTCTTGGATTGAGCGAAACTTTGGATGGGGCCAGATTCGCGAACGGTGTGGTATCCTAGTTAGCGTGTTGTGAGGTCAAACCGAGTGAGTAGGCTCATCGGGTTCAAGAAGGAAGTTCTTGCTAGTTGTATTGGAAGTGTGATTGTATCAAACTATTGTTTTCCAATAGTAAAGAAAAAAAAGGATTAGATGGGGAGGTCTGGATGTAGTTTGCAAGTGGACCCGCAAATGAACCAAGATAAAAATCTGTGAGTGTTGTCTCTTTCCCTCTCTCTTTTATATTTCAGCCGCTATTGATTTCTGATTTGGTTGAATTCTGTAATTTGTGCTAAGTGTTAATATTTAGGGCAATAAAGATTGTTAATCATCCTTGTTTGTATTTCCAGAAATCTGTTTTCAAGAATATCAAGATACAACATAATTGATTAAAGCTATATATAATCGATTAACTGCATCAACTTTCTTTTTTGCGCATTAATGGAAATGTGGGACTAGAGATCTGCTACACCTATTCATCCCCCTCTAGGTGTGATTTACCTTACTGGTACACAACAAGTAGTATCAGAGCTAGTAAAAAAGTGCTTGCTTGACCGCTTTATTCGTAGATCCTAGGGATATTCACTATGGGTTGTACTAACCCTTTCGGCGATGATGGCGCATCCATCAACCGCCCTCTGATATTCAATGGCGAGGAGTACGCATACTGAAAAGTGCATATGAGAATCTATATTGAAGCAATCCACACATATATTTGGTAATCCGTTGTTAATGGTCCTATTACCCCCTACACTTGGTGGATGGTGAGCCTAAATAAAAACCTAAAGGCTTAAGGACTGATGAAGAGAAACGAAAAGTCTAGCACAACCTAAAGACTAAGGACATCATAACTTATTCTTTATCATATGACGAGTTCTTTAGGGTCTCACAGTGTCTTAGCGCGAAAGATATGTCAGACACTTTGCAAGTAACCCACAAAGGCACGAGCGAAGCCAAGTGCACGAGACTAAATGTATTAACACACGAATATGCGTTATTTCGAATGTTTCAAAATGAACCAATAAGTGATATGCAGAAAAGATTTACTCATATAGTTAATCATTTGGTTGCTTTAGATAAGAATTTTTCTAAGGGTGAAATAACTAACAAAGTATTACGTTGTCTTCATAGGAATTGGCAGCCCAAGGTCACAACAATTATGGAATCGAAAGATCTTGATTCAATGCCTCTAGCAACTCTATTTGACAAACTCCAAGAGCAAGAAATGGAGTTGAGTCAGTTAACCATGCATGAGGAAACAAACAGAAAGAAAAAGGGAATCTCTCTCAAAGTCACAACATCACAAGAACAAGAAGATAGAGATGACGAAGATTCCGATTTTGATCTGGATGAGGAAACATTAACACTCCTAGTTCACAAAATTCGAAAATTTCTCAAAAATAAAGGAGGTTTCAAATAGTTTTAGAAGAAAGAGGCGAGAGACTCAACTAGAAAGGGCAAGGTTCCCAAAGATTGCCTAACTTGCCATGAGTATAGCAAACAGAGATACATATTCTACCAATGTCTAGGATAGCTCAAGAAAGTTGAGAATGACAAGAGCAATCTCCGAGAATTAAATTCCAAGAATGCATGTATAGTTTGGGATGTTCCGGAGGACGAAACAACATATAGCACATCCGAAGAGGAGGAGATCGCCAAATTATACTTAATGGCAAATACTCAAGAAATTGGCAGCTCAAGTGATCAAGATTATACAAATGAGGTACAATATTCTGACGCTACTTCATATTCTAAAGAGTCTCCTACGTATGATGGACTTTATAGTGCTTTTGTTGAGTTACATGAGGAGTTAAAGAAAATACCTAAAATTAATGTAGATATGAAAAACGTCATCATGTTGCATGAAAAGAAAATTGTTAAAATGCCAGAAAAATTAAATGAACTTAAACTAGAAAATGAGACTCTAGACCTTATTTACTCTTGTGCCTCATGTACTTGCTCTACTTAGTTAATTGAGATTCCTATATGTGAACAATGCGATGTTTTGAATGCTGAAAATTCTGAATTGAAAGATAAATTAGTTAAGTTCACCTATAGTAGTTAAAACCTAAACAAATTACTTGCTGCATCTAGAAATATAGGTAAACCATCTTAAATTTATCTTATAATAAATGTATTTAAAAAATTGAGGTTTCCAATGACGAAGAAGCGTGGTTGGCCGAAGAAGATGACAGCGGTGATGCCAAATCAATTGGACACTCTCCCAACTGATTCTGATACATAAGCAGACAGACACCATGATAAGCAGGACAAAGATGTGGCAACATGTGAGATGCGATCCCCGCTAGGTACCCCACTTCCAGAAATTGGCGAGAAAGTCAAAGACACCCTACCTAACACCATGGACGACCAATCCAAACATCCCCCCAACCATGGGTGGATATAATCAAGGGTAATAGAAGTCCAAACAAAGGCATCTCAATAGGATTCATACCTCCTGCTTTCATTGATGGTGAGATAGAAATACATATCGAGGAAGAAGATGTGGCCACATAAATGAAGTTATGGGAAGATGCATTGATTATGTATGCATTAGGCAAAAATTTGTCCATGAACACAGTAAAAACCTTCATGGAGAAAGTCTGGAATTTTATTTTTCTTCTAGGGTTGTACTACAATGAAAATGGGTACTTCCTGATTCGCTTCAAATCTGGACAAGATTGGGATGATGGACTAGCAAAAGGGCCATACTCCATTTACGATTTCCCTATGTATCTAAGACAATGGACACCTGACATTGAGCTAACGAAACACCTACTCAGAGTTTTACCCATATGGATTAAACTACCACAATTGCCTTTGAACCTATGGGGGGAGTTCAAAAATTGCTAGAGCTGTAGGTAAACCAATGATTACGGATGAGTGCACCGCAAAAAAGCCTAGAGTGACATATGCTAGAGTTTTGGTAAAAGTATATGTCACATCTGGATGTACAAAGTGTCAAGATAGCACTATTAGATTGCCTATATTTTGATGAAGACAAAGATTTAGTGAAAGCTTAAAGATAACTCAACAAATCAACATGCCAAAGACCCAAGAGCATCATGTCTAGACTAGAGTTATAAATAGAGTAATCATTAGTAGTCTTAGATATGTGTCTTAGTTATTGAGTCTAGGTTAGGTAAACCTAGATGCAAATCTCACAAGTCCTAAAAATAATCATATCCTTTACATGAGCCATGCAATCTAGATTATTATATGTTCAGGCATTAATCATACATTTTCTTTGTGCATCTTAGGCATAACATAATAGTAAAACATGTATAGTTGATAAGCATAACATATATGTAGTTTACCATTTAATCTCTTAGCTGAAAATATGTCAGTTAATCAATTAAGCAAGGCGTTAATCGATTAACGTGAAATCAGTTTTAACAGATAACTGAAAATCAAAATTCAGTTATTCTCAACAGCCCGTTAATCGATTAAAAGGGCACTTAATCAATTAACTGGGCGTCTAACAACTTTTCTATATAAACTGTGTTTTTACACCATGCTTAATACATACATTCATTCATTTTTAGAATTTCTAAGTTGCATATTTTTCGTGCTCATTGTATGTCATATAGGGAGAGAGAAATGCATGTGCGACAGTGAGAGATAGTATCATGCTTAGGATTTAAAATGTCATCCAATTGCATGTGATTAAATGTGTTCATCATTCTATCTTTTCTTGCATTTCTTTTACAGATTTCTTAGGATAGAAATTACATGTTTTTGTATAATTCTGAACTCATACATATTCTTATTAATTTGTGAGATTTTTATAGGGTTTATAGTTGGATTTTAATTGTAATATTTGAGTTGTATTGTGCTTCATAATACTCTGTTTTTGTGATAAGGAATGTCGTCTCTTGGTGTCTTACTACCAACGAGATTCAGTGAGTCTTCTCCAAGACCTAGAGGTCTTGAGTTTAGAACATACTCTTGGTTGGGGCTAGATCGTAGGAAAGATTTTTCTAGGCGAGTAGAGCAGTCAAACAAAGGTAAGGGTTCTAAGAACTCAAGAAGATAGCATCTAAGGTCTTTTAATTGGAAGTGTGCATGTAATATACATTCATTTCAATTTTAGTGAAGATAATCTCCCGAGATCGGAAGGGGAGGATTGGATGTAGTTTTGGAGTGAACCGCAAAACGAACCATGATAAAAATCCTTATTGCAAGCTTTTTCTTACCTTTATCTCTTTAATTTTCAAGTTGTTTAATTGCCTATTTTAGATGATATTTTGAATCTTGTAACTCTGCCATATAAAGATTAATTCTATTCATATATATCTACTGTATTGTTTCTTAAATATCAGTGAGTGGCTGTGCAATCAAGCCATTCAACAACTGTCTATTTTGTGCAACTTAATCGATTAAGTGAGTTCTTTAATCGATTAACTGGGCGTTTTTCTTGAACAGGGCTTTGGTTCGAAAAGTAGTATTTGGGAACCGCGACACCTATTCAACCCCCCCCTTCTAGGTGTATTTTGTCCACTAATACCTAATAAGTGGTATCAGAGCTAGTACGACGTGCTAGCTCAACCACATAAGCATGATCCTTGAGGGGGGAAAATGGGTTCCACCAACCCTTTCGGTGGTGATGGCACATCCATTAACCGACCTCCCGTATTCAGTGGCGAAGGATATGCCTACTGGAAAATCTGCATCAAAATCTTCATAGAAGCCATTGACTCGGATATTTGGGAATCCGTAGTCAACGGGCCTTTCGTTCCACAACATTTAGTGGATGATGAACCGAAAGAAAAACCGAAAAGTCTATGGACTGATGATGAACGTAAAAAGATTCAATACAACCTACGTGCTAAAAACATCATCACATCGACTCTATCATATGATGAGTTCTTTCGGGTTTCGCAATGTCAAAGTGTCATGGAAATGTGTGACACTGGTGAAGTCAAGCATGTCAGGTTGAATACCTTAACACATGAGAATGAGTTGTTTTGTATGTTACCGAGTGAATATATCGGTGACATGCAAAAACGATTCACTCATATAGTAAACCATTTAGTTGCTCTATATAAATTTTTTACCAAAGGAGAACTTACTAATAAAGTTTTGTGTTGTCTTGATAGGAGATGGCAACCTAAAGTTACAGCTATCATGGAATCCAAGGCTCTTGACTCCATGCCTTTGGCTACATTATTTGGAAAGCTTCAAGAGCACGAGATGGAGCTTGGACGCTTGATGATACACGAGGAATTAGACGTCAAAAATAAAAGTATATCTCTCAAAGTAACAACATCACAATCTACAGAAGAGAAAGAAGATGATGAGTCTGATTCAGATGCGGATGATGAAATGTGGAGCCTTCTCATACGAAAATTCGGGAAATTCCTAAGGAAATGAGGCTTCAAACGGTTCCATAAGAAAGAAGCGTGCGAGTCAACTAGAAAAGGCAAGGGTAACAAAGAGCGCTTCACTTTCCACGAGTGTGGTAAGCCAGGACACATGAGGTTTCAATGTCCTACTTACCTCAAGAAGGTTGATTCAGAGAAGAGCACTCCTCGGGACTTCAAGTCAAAGAAGGCCTACATTGTATGGGACGTAATAGAGGAGGATACGACATCTAGCACCTCAGATAAAGAGGAGACAACCAAGCTATGCTTAATGACCAGAACAAATGACGCTTTTTGCTCAAATTCAAAAGTGGTAAACAAGAGGTATATTCTAACACCTCATCTTCTTCATCTGATGATTCACCTCCTTATGAGGATTTATATAATGCTTATGTCGAATTGCATGATGAATTAAAGAAACTAGCTAGGATTAGTTCTGATAGAAAACGCGTAATCCTTCTAAATGAACAGAAAATAGTTTGATTACAGAAAGAATTAGATGAACTAAAACTAGAGAATGAAATATTAGATCTATTATATTCCTATAATACATTCAATTGCCCTAATGATAATTTATGTCAATCAACTGTCTGTAATTTATGTCAATCAACTGTCTATGCTTAGCCAAACTAGAAATGTTGGTGACCATACCAGACTAGGATACATTCCCCCTATGCCTAGGAGAAGACTATATAGGAGACCTATTACTCGGCCTAATAAGAAATTTTATAATAATAAGGTTCCTACATGCTTTTATTGTGGCACACATGGCCAAACTTCCTACTCTTGTTATACCAGGAAGTATGGTATACCTAGTGATGTATATGTCTAGATGAAAAAGGGAGATGACTCCCTAGTTACTAACAGAAAAAGACCCAATATAAATTTGATACCTGAAAAAGGCAAGTGATCTATTTTGCAGGTATGCCTACGAGCACATGGACAACATTGGTATCTTGATAGTGGATGCTCGAGATAAATGACAAGAGATAGATCAAAATTCCTAGATCTATCCTTGAAAGAAAAAAGGTTTGTCACGTATCGAGACAACAACAAAGGAATGATACTTGGCACCGGAACAATTGGAAACTCAAATCAGGGAGTGACCGAGAATGTGATATATGTTGAAGGCCTGGAACACAATCTCTTGAGTATCAGCCAACTCTGGGACAAAGGTAACCATGTATCTTTTGATTCTGAATGTTGTATAATTCGTGACAATATATCTAATAAAGTTAAGTTTTTCGAATATCTTATTAATAATATCTATATGGTTATCCTGGAGGATGTCACTACTCTATTTTCAAAATGTTTTATATCTAAAAAGGATGACATTTGGCTTTGGCATAGGCACGTCGCTCATATTGATATAAAACATCTAGATAAATTGACTAAAAATAATTGGTCGATGGGCTGCCAAAACTTGATTTTAAAACTCAGGAAACTTATGATACTAGTAAAAAATGTAAACAAGTTAAAAACTCTTTTGGTAAAAAGAATGTGATATCCACAACAAGACCCTTGAAGCTTCTCCACATGGACTTGTTTGGACCATCACAGGTTATGAGTTTTGGTGGTAGTTTTTATGCTTTAGTAATTGTTGACGATTTCTCTAGATTCACATGGACACTATTTCTATCCTCCAAGAGCGATGCAATCAAGTCTTTCAAAAACCTTGCCAAAGAAATCCAAAATCAGTTTAACCATAAGATAGTATATATTCGATCAGATCTGGTGAATTTGAAAACCATCAATTTGATAAATTTTGTGATAAATATGATATTATGCATCAATTCTCGGCTCCTCGTACCCCTCAACAAAATGGAGTTGTTGAGAGGAAGAATCGAGTCTTAGAGGAGCTTGCTAGAACCATGTTGAACGAAAGCAAGGTTCCTAAGTATTTTTGGGCTGATACAGTGCATACAGCTTGCTATGTGATAAATCGTATACTCTTGGGGCCTACTTTTTCAAAAACTCCTTATGAACTTTTAAAAGGCCGAAAACCTATTATTGTTCATTTTCATGTTTTTGGTTGTAAATGCTTTATTTTAAATAATGGAAAGAGAGCTTCAGGAAAATTTGACTCAAAAGTTGATGAGGGTATATTTTTAGGGTATTCATTGCATAGTAAAGCTTATCGAGTGTTTAATAAATAATCATTGCAAGTAGAAGAGTCTGTACATGTCCATTTTGACGAATCTTCTCCAAAAGAGAAGAGAAAGGTGTTTTATGATGATGTTGCTGGTGCTTTACAAGAAACATACTCTAAGGACATAGACCAAGACAAAGAACAACAAGTAGAGAAAATTGTCCAAGATGAGCATCAAGACCTGCCGATCGCGTGGAAGACCAAGAAGGATCATCCACTTGACAAAGTTATAGGTGATATCACTACGGGGGTGGTAACCCATAGTTCTTTACATAATTTTTGTAACTTCGTTGCTTTTGTATCTCAAATCAAACCAAAGACCATCGATGAGGCCATTGAGGATGTGCACTGGGGTATAGCTATGCAAGAAGAGCTAAACTAGTTCGAGCGTAATAATGTATGTGACTTGGTCCCTAAACCTAAAGAACATCCAGTGATTGGTATTAGATTGGTCTTTCATAACAAATTAGATGAAGTTGGCTTGATCATAAAAAATAAACCATGGTTAGTGGCCAAAGGCTATAACCAGGAGGAAGACATCAATTATGATGAGACCTACGCTCCTATAGCCATATTAAAGGCCATTAGGATGCTTCTATCCTTTGCATCGATTATGAACTTTAAGCTTTTTCAAATGGATGTCAAGAGCACATTTCTGAATGGGTACATTCAAGAGGAGGTATATGTTGATCAACCTCTTGGCTTTGAAAATTTTAAATATCTGAACCATGTATATAAGCTCAAGAAGACTCTCTATGGTCCGAAACAGGCCCCTAGAGCTTGGTATAATAGATTGAGCTCTTTCCTTTTGGAAAAGGGTTCATGATGGATATGGTTGATATTATCCTCTTTATCCGTAGATTAGATGATCTTGTATTATTAGTTCAAATATATGTTGATGATATAATTTTCGGATCTACTAATGACATTCTTTGTAAAGAATTTTCTGAGACGATGCAAGGAGAATTTGAGATGTCGATGATGGATGAGCTGGCCTTCTTCCTTGGGCTACAAATCAAACAAATGGAAAGTGCCATCTTCATTCATCAATCGAAATACTGCAAGGAGTTACTGAAAAAGTTCAACATGGAAAAAAGTAAAGAAGCTTCAACACCTATGGCATCCATTTGCTATCTAGACAAAGACGAAAAGGGAAAAGCTATTGAGGTAACCAAGTATCGAGGGATGATAGGCTCATTATTGTATTTAACTACGAGCCGCCCCGATATTATGTTTAATGTTTGTATGTGTGGTAGATTTCAAGCATTGCCTAAACATTTACATTATACCGCTGTTAAACGCATCATGAGATATTTAAAAGGAACAATTAATATGGGATTATGGTATCCTAGGGATGCCTCATTATCCTTGGTAGGGTATTCCGATTCCGATTTTGCGGGATGCAAGTTGGATCAGAAGAGCACTAGTGGGACTTGTCACTTACTAGGCAGTTCCTTAGTTGCATGGCACAGTAAAAAGCAAGCTTGTGTTGGTTTGTCCACGGCCGAAGCGGAATACATTGTCGTTGGTGTGTGTTGCACTCAAATCCTATGGATGAAGCATCAACTTAAGGACTTTGGAGTTAATCTATTAAATATCCTATAAAATGTGATAGTGCAAGTGTCATAAACCTATCCAAGAATCCTATTTTGCATTCGAGAACCAAGCATATAGAAAATAGACATCATTTCTTGCGTGACCATGTACAAAAAGCCGATTGTGTGCTTGAATTTGTTGAAACTACGAAGCAATTAGCTGATATTTTCACCAAGCCTCTCTCACGAAATACTTTCTATGTTCCTCGAAGAGAACTTGGAATCCTTGATGAAAATTATCTTGATTAAAATCGTCTAAAACCTTATTATATGCTTTGCATGATAAATGTCGTATATGCTTCCAAATATGTATTTGTTGAATGCATTATATTCCTAATATAACTCATGATCTGGCATGGTAAGTTCTATATGTACGTGTGTTTGATTAAAAATTGCTTGATATATGTTAGTAATCTTTGCATGCGTTTAAAACCCAAAAACCTCTTGTTTCTAAAAATCTCATGTGAGTTAATCGATTAACCATAATTCTTAATCGATTAAAATGAGTTCCAGTAACCAATATTTTAATTTTCATGAAAGTTAATCGATTAACGTCCTAATTTAATCGATTATTTGGGCTCATTTCTCTAAAAATCTGGAATTTTAGCTAGGATTAATCGATTACATGTAGCTTTTAATCGATTAATGGCAGCAGATAAATTAGAAACAGTAGCATTTTTGCCATTTTTTCAAACCCTCTCTTCCCCATTTTCTCTCTAAATCTTAGAAGCAACATCAAAATTCAAATTTTTGGCTTAAAATAAGAATTAAACCTCACCTATACCCATATTGCACCTCATTTTATCCCACTTTCTCTCAAATCTTCCAAGACACCTCATTCATAATTCCAAACTCTAAGTTTAGGTTCCTCCCCTAATCCTTATTTTCCTCTCATATACTCACGGTTTTTCACTCAAACATGGAAAGTTGACATTCAAAGAGGTTCATGACAACTGCTCAACACACTCGTAGGCCTCCTACTACGTCATCTTCGAATCTGAGTGCGAGGCACGACGGTGGAGATCCCTACTAATCTCTCATACTTCAGGAGACTCGGTTGTCAAAGTTTCAGGGCAGGAAACTAACTTACATAAGGTATGTTGATCTAACATGGATGGTAGAACAAAACTTTGAATTTCCGCAAGGTATGCAAGCTCATGGAGTTGTCATGTTTCTGGAATTAAAGGGAAATATGTACCCCGCATTGATTAGAGAATTTTATTCCAACTTTAGATATAAGGATGGCAAATATTGGTCCATGGTTTCTAGAAATTTATTTGAGATGGACAGTGATATCTTTATGAATGTGGATGGTTTATCCAATAATGGTGCTAGCCCAGGTGATTGTGAATGGCTTAAGGATTTTGATGCTGCTGAGGTTTACAAATCTTGTTTGAGAGGTCCCCATTTGTATATCCAAGGAGAACTAACAAAATCTGGTTCATTATCTATAGAGAATAGATTGCTTCACTATCTGATAGCTTACATTTTAGTTCAGAGGAACACAAATCATGCACAACCTACTATGAATGATTTGAAGTTCATGTATGTTGTTAAGAAAAATATTAAGATTAATTGGCCTGAGGAGATCCTGAAGGTCATGTATAATGTCTCTACCTTGCAATCCAAGATGCTGCCCTATAGTATATTAATTTTGAGGATCATTGATTATCTGCATATTGACGTATCTGACACCATCATCACGGAGACTTCTGATAAAGATTACCTTGTTGGTGAAAGCTTAATCCACAAGATGGGTATCTACAAGTATGGAAGTAATTGGCAATACCAAAAGGATTAGACTACCTTGGATTTGGATCTATCTGATGATGAGGATCGAGCTGGAATAGATCAGGCTAATGCAGGAACTTAGGGGAGCCGACTAGAAACGTGCTTAGGAACCATCCTTTGGATTAGCTCAATTGGATGCCATGGAGCAAAGGCTGAATAATAAATGGATCTATATTTTCAGTCTCTTAAGGACTCATACCATACCGAATTGGAGCAATTTGAGGAACGACATGTTGCCTACATTGATAACCACTATCAGGCTATGAGGAGCTTTGTTCAGAACACTGTTGAGGCACAGAATGAGAGGTTTTGTGCAGAATTTGAAAAGCTGAAATTCCTCATCCAGGGTGATAGTAGTCTGACAGTTCCTGATGACAGAGACCTTCCTCCGCATCCCTAGATTAGAAGACCTTAGACCCTAGATTGCCTTAGGTTTAGTTCTTATATATGGCTAATTTTCAGGATTTTTGCTACTTTTAACTCTAACTATCTACTTTTGTTGAACTATTATGACTTGATATGCATGCCATTTGAATTTAAATCATTACTATTTTGGTTTTAAATTGCATACATAATATGCTCATCTATGTCAAATGTAGTATGAATATATGTTTAATGGTACTTGATCATTATTGGTTATATGCATCTCTTATGTTTGATTGAGCCTGTTGTTTGAATGCTATAATAAAAATTCTTGATCATTCCATGCTTGATTAGTTCTTATATAGCCTTCCATGCCATTAAATATGTCCAATTACTATATTCTGTCATTTTAATTGATGAACCCATTCATTTAATCGATTAAAAGTTATCAACATGCGCACGTGTTCAATTTTTTTTTCTTCAACTGGTTGGTTAATTACATTCTCAATATTAATGGATTAATTACAGTTTGATTTCATTCAATAACTCTTCTTACTTTTGACCAAAATTCATTAGATTATCTTTTTGATAATGTCAAAAGGGGGAGAAAGGTTGCTTTGTTGTTTGATGTGTGCAGTTTGTAAATAATATTCAGCTTCTGTTGTCTAGCTATGCGCTTTAACTTTAAAATCAACAACCATGCATTCTATGACCATCTTTTGGTGTGGAGTTTGTCATCATCAAAAAGGGGGAGATTGAAAGTGCATAGTGTCAAGATAGCACTATTAGATTGCCTATGATTTGATGAAGACAAGGATGTAGTGAAAGCTTAAAGATTAGTCAACAAATCAACATACCAAAGACTCAAGAGCTTCATGTCTAAACTAGAGTCATAAATAGAGTAATCATTACTAGTCTTAGATATGTGTCTTAGTTATTGAGTCTAGGTTAGGTAAACCAAGATGTAAACCTCACAAGTCCTAAAAACAATCATATCATTTACATGAGACATGCCATCTAGATTATTATATGTTCATGCATTAATCATACATGTTATTTGTGCATCTAAGGCATAACATAATGGTAAAACATGTATAGTTGATAAGCATAACATATAGGTAGTTTACCATTTAATCCCTTACCTGAAAATATGTCAGTTAATCGATTAAGCAAGGCGTTAATCGATTAACGTGAAATTAGTTTTAACAGATAACTGAAAAACAGAATTCAGTTATTCTCAACAGCCCGTTAATCAATTAAAAGGGAACCTAATCGATTAACTGGGCGTCTAACAAATTTTCTATATAAACTGTGTTTTTACACCATGCTTAATACATACATTCATTTTTAGAATTGCTTAGTTGCATATTTTTCGTGCTCATTGTATGTCATATAGGCGGAGAGAAATGCATGTGAGATAGTGAGAGATAGTATCATGCTTAGGATTTAAAATGTCACCCAATTGTATGTGATTAAATATGTTCATCATATTATCTTTTCTTGCATGATTCTTGCATTTTTTTAGAGAGTTCGTAGGGTAGAAATTACAAGTTTCTGTATAATTCTGAACTCATACATATTCTTGTTAATTTGTGAGATTTGTATAGGGTTTATAGTTGGATTTTAATTGTAATATTTGAGTCGTATTGTGCTTCATAATACTCTTTTTTTGTGTTGTTTTTGTGATAAGGAAAGTTGTCTCTTGGTCTCTTACCACCAACGAGATTCAGTGAGTCTTCACCAAGACTTATAGTTCTTGAGTTTAGAACATACTCTTGGTTGGGGATAGATCGTAGGAAAGGTTTTCCTAGGCGAGTAGAGTAGTCAAACCAAGGTAAGGGTTCTAGGTATTCAAGAAGGGAGCATCTAAGGTATTGTAGTTGGAAGTGTGCATGTAATATACATTCGTTTAAATTTAATGAAGAATATCACTCGAGATCGGAGGGCAGGACTGGATGTAGTTTTTTAGTGGACCATAAAATGAACCAGGATAAAAATCCTTATTCCATCCTTTTTCTTACCCTTACCTCTTTAATTTTCAAGTTGTTTAATTGTCTATTTTAGCTGATATTTTGAATTTGTAACTCTGCCATATAAAGATTAATTTTGTTCAAATATATATGTTGTATTGTTTCTGTAATATCAGTGAGTGGCTGTGCAATCAAGTCATTCAACAAATGTATGTTTTGTGCAACTTAATCGATTAAGTCAGTACTTTAATTGATTAACTGTGCATTTTTCCAGAATAGGGTTTTGGTGTGAAAAGCGGTATTTGGAAATCGCGACACCTGTTCAACCCTTTTAGGTGTGTTATGTCCACAAATACCTAACAACATCCAAATTGAAGGAGTCTATTATGATTAAAGATCACCTTGGTAGAAGGATTGAACAAAAAAATAGAGTAAGAATGGAAGCCCTTATACTGTGATAAATGCCTAACCCTTGGGCATGATTGTGCAACTAAGGCACGGAGGAGAACAAGACCTACAGCAAGGCCAAAATAGCAAACCATATGGAGAAAAAAGATAACTACTAACGTGGAAAATGTCAAAGATGATAGAGGAAAAACTAGCATGAATCAAACAACATAGGAACAACCTTGGATTATAATTGGTAGTGGACTAAAATATAAAGAGAAACCTACTCGCCCTATGCCTACTGAACAAACCTTTAAAGTACAATGCCATCATGAATATGAACCCCCAAGAATTGGAGAGGATTCAGCAGGGGAACATACTAAGGTACCATGATTATATTTTGGAACGTCAGGGGGTTAAATAAATTGGCAAGGCACCGTGAGATTTGCTACCGTCTCAAATCATTGGATGTAACAATTGACTTATTGCTAGAAACTCGTGTTAAAAGTTCCAATGCAAATAAGGCAACAAGAGGTTTTGATAAACATTGGAATTTTATGGATAATTATGCTAACCATGATAATGGTAGAATTTTGTGCCATTGGAACTCCAGAACAGTAAATGTAAAAGTCATCCATTCAACAGACCAAATGATGCACCTTCGTGTGGATAGTGTAGACAAAAGCTTCAATTGTTGGTTAATGACAATCTATGCACATAACCTGCTTGAAAAAAGGAAAATACTCTGGAAAGACATCACTCAACTATCCAATGGTATGGTTGGCCCTTGGATAATTGTTGGTTACTTCAATAATATATTGAATATGAATGACAGATGTGGTGGTAACCAAGTACAATAATCTGAATTCTGTGATTTGGAAAATATGATGCAGACAGTGGGACTCTTCGAGGCTAAACTCAAGGTCCCCATTACACCTGGTCAAACAAACAAATTGATGGATCTATAATAGACAGAG
The DNA here is from genome assembly GCF_001865875.1 of Lupinus angustifolius. NCBI lineage: Eukaryota > Viridiplantae > Streptophyta > Magnoliopsida > Fabales > Fabaceae > Lupinus > Lupinus angustifolius. Next base: position 7,102,470 of record NC_032009.1, on the reverse strand, counting down.
CCATTTGCAATGTTGCTTGGTTTCAGCAATACCAAGACATGAATTTTGAAGTTCTTTCACCTGGGATTTCTGATCATGCCCATATCTTAGTTCAAGTTCCAATGAAGAAAATATCTCAACCTCAATTGTTCAAATTTCTAAACTACTCGACTAAAGATAAATATTTCACCAACAAAGTCAAATAGAGTTAGGATATTAATCTCCAAAGCAGACTCATGCACTGCATATGGATTAAACTCTAGAGGCTTCAACCTCAGCTCAGATTGTTGGGGAAAAAATATAATGTTATTTCTGAAAAAATTCTTGAAGCTAGAGAGAGGCTAACAAGGTTCAAGATATGCTACAGGGGGATAAATTCAATTCTACCCTACTGATGAATGTCAGAAATTGCACTGATCAGTTGATGCACCTCCATACTGTTAAGGAAGACTAGCTGAAACAAAAATAAAAAATTAATTGGTTACTGCTTGGATATGGTAACAACTCATTCTTCCATGATACAGTAAAAGACAAATCCAGTAGGAAAGGCATTTTCAAGTTGTTAACCTCTAAGGGGAATACAATCTATACCCAGGAGGAGACGGAAAAGGAGGTGGTGTCCTTCTATAGAAATTTAGTTGGCACAAACTAAAAGCCATGAGTAATAGGAATTGCCTCAATAGAGATATGGCTTGTAACCTAACCCAAAATGTATCTGAGAAGGAAGTTTTGGAAGCTCTACACGATATTGGTGATAACAAAGTTCTAAGTATTGATGGTTATAGCTCACTTTTCTTCAAAACACCTTGGTCTATTGTTAAAGGTGATGTCCTTAAAGTTGTTAATCAATTCTTTGATGATGAATGTCTTTATCCTACTATGAACTGCACCATGGTGACATTACTGCAAAAACATGGTGATGCTACACTATGAAAGACATGAGACCCATATCTTGATGTACAACCATTTAAAAAATCATCTCCAAGATTCTAACTAGAAGACTCACTAAGGTCATAGAGTATTGTTAAAGGTGATGTCCTTAGAATATGTGGTTGATGATAGTCAATCTGCTTTTGTCCTAGGCAAAACAATTCATGATAATATTATCCTGGCCCAGGAATTAGTAAGGGGGTATGGCAGAAAGGGTATTTCACCAAGATGTATGATTCAAATGGATATATAAAAATCCTATGATGCACAAGAACGAGATGTTCTTGAGAGTATTCTAACTAAACTTGGTTTCCCATCATTTCATTAGGTGGACTATGTTGTGTGTAAGATCTATGTCTTACAGATACTCTATGAATGGCATTCCCACTAGTGTACTCAAAGCTAAAAGAGGATTGAGACAAGGTGACCCCATCTCACCCCTTTTGTTTGTAATAATGATGGAATACCTGCACAGAGTCCTTCAAGATTTAAAGTCTGATCATAATTTTAACTTTCATCCCAAATGTGAACTATTGGGCATCACAAACTTATGCTTTGCTGATGAATTACTACTGTTTAGCAGAAGATACCAGATATTAGTTGCACTCATGATGGATAAATTCAAAGAATTTTCTAGTTGCACTGGTTTAAAAGCTAGCCCTACTAAATGTAAGGTTTATCTGGGAGGAATTGATATAGTAACACAGTCTGCCATCCAAAATATCACTAGTTTCAGTAGAGGCTCTCTACCATTCAAGTACCTTGGTGTCCCTCTAGACAGCAAAAAACTCACTATAAGCCTTCGCTCTCCCTTGATTGATAAGATCACAATAAGGCTGAGGCATTGGGGTACTAGGTTACTCAACTATGCAGGAAGGTTGCAACTTATTAGGAGTGTGATAAGTGCCAAACATACCTAAATTTCATACACTTTTATGACACTTATCTTAAGCATAATTGAGAAAAACCAACTTAAAACAATAGTTTTTGTATAAAATATCACAATCTTGTATATTTGTGTGTGTATTTCTTTATTATGTATTTTGTAGGATTTAGAAAGAAGAAAAAAAGAGAGAAAAGACTCATGGTCAAAAAGAAAAAGAAGTCAAAATCATGGTGCTCAAGCAGGCAGTTGAGCGTGGACCAAGCCACGCTAAGCTGACCTGGACACTAGCTTGACTTGGACACCAGCCTAACCTGGACCAAATTGCTCAAGCAAGCAGCTGAGCGGACCTGCTTGGCCACTCAGCCTAGCACCAGACTAATCCTGACACGGTCACAACTCAAGCTTGACACGGTCAGACACGAACTTGGCACATGCCCAAGCTGCTCAACAAGCAGCTTAGTGGTGCAACCAAGCAGCTCAACAGAGAACCAGACTCCTGCCCAGATCAGCAAGCACCAGGCCACGTCCCAGTCAGCACGGTCAAAGCTGTTGAACAAGCAACTTAGCGATGCAACAGGTGTGCTAAGCGGTGTGCACCCAGACTTGACTTAGCCATCAAGCAAACCATGAAGTCACCAATGACCTCACCTCAAGTAGCCTACCATAGGATTTCCATAGTATCTCACCATAGTTGGTTTCATAGCTCACAACTAGCTTTGATGAGACAAGCATAAGGAGGTGACAAAGTTGTTTGATCAAGGGACCAAACCCATGTTGAAGGGTTTGGTCAGCTGCTAAGCGGGGCTGATAAGCAGCTCAGCGGCCCCAGAAGAATTTCTATAAATAGGGCACATTCCATTCGAACAAAAAAATATATCTCTCACATTTTGCCTAGGAATTCTTCTCTGAATTTCTCTCTTCTTGTTCTTAGCTCTTAGGAACTCTATTTAAGTAAGTTTTGTAATTTTAGTTTATAATTCAAGA
>NC_032009.1:7088216-7099591 GCF_001865875.1 Lupinus angustifolius | reverse complement strand
TATATTCTAAAAGATTTGAATTTTTAATCATTGAAGTTGGTAATTTGATTAATTTTACTTGTTTGATAAATTATTAATGCACTTTTTAGATTGATCACCTAAAAATTGATTTCAAGTCATAAAATTACTTGTCTGAAATACTTAACAAATAAACTAAGAAGTAATTGTACTACTTAGTTTATTTGCCAAGTTAAGCATACTTTTCTTAAGATCTTATATTCATTACTACTTCAATATTAGAGTAGCCAAGATTAGGGTGTGACAACCTAATCTCTTTGTGGACGTAATATTGTTTAGTAATAAATATAAGTGATTATCATTATACCATTTTATATTTGTGGATGTAATATCGTTTTATAATAAATGTAACTGATTATCATTCTACCATTTTAGAACATACACTTAAAAGAGGATTTTAGAACTTTGTGTTTGGAGTTAATCAAAATAAAACATAAGAACTTGTCTAAGTAGTTCAAATTCATAAAGAAGTTGAGAAATATTTTCATTATTCAAAATGATCTTGTCTCCTCAAGAATATGTTAATATTTAGTTTATTTTTCTTGTTAAATTGTTTATGTGCAAAAAAACAAAAACCACCAAAATTTATTTAACTCGTTATTTGTGCATTGACATGTTCATATAATTCATTCTATTAGAAAATTCCTTGTGGTTCGACATAACCCTATACTATACTACAATTGAATCTTGAAAGAGATGTAAATTGTAAAATAGTAAAGTGTTATCAATAAATTTATTTGTTGAAAACACTTTTTAATATACAAAAGTGATCAAGCTAACTTACTAACTTTTATTTAGTGTTATTTACATTCCACCATTTATTTATTCTTTAATACCAACCTTCCTTAAGGAAGAAGTTTGGTTTGTTAATAAAAGGAACCTGAAAGGGAGTAAATAAATAAAGGTCACTTAAATTTATTTTTCTTTTGTTCTTTATTTATTTATTTGTTTCTAACAACTAACTATTCATCACTTTCATACATTAGGATACCATTAAACCAGTATTGGAATTTATTCCACAAAACCGAGATGGTATTCAAAGGTACTTAATAATTATGTAATAGGGGATTGCTTTGATACCATTGTACTGGCGTTGGATTTTATTCTAACAAAGTTGAGATGAGGCAAATAAGGAATAACTTATTCATATGATTATTAAAAGTAAGTTGTAACTGGAATATTATTGAAACCATTATATCATTGTTGGAATTTATTTCAACAAAGCCGAGATGGCGAACAAAGAATAAAACTGAGTTCACTTACTTAATTAACTAAAAAGAAAACACACCGAAATGAGAAAGGGAAAACCTAAACCTTCCTTCCTCAAAATTAACTTTCAACAGAGTGTCCTCTTCTCCATGGCCAACTATTGGATGCAAGTATTTCCTTTACTAAAAAAGGTCCTACAACATATTGAAACAAAATGCAGAACTTTCCTTTGGAGTGGAAAAGATGTCACTTGCAGAAAAGCTCTAGTAGCTTGGGAACAAGTCTATGATCCTAAACATGCTAGGGGATTAAACATCATTACTCTAGTGCACTAGAAAAGGCCACCATGGCCAAACTGCTTTGGAAACTAGCATAAAGAACTGACAAGGTCTTGGTCATATGAATCCACACTTATTAATTGAAGGGAACTAATATTGCCGATTATCATCCTAGCACAAATTGCTCTTGGATTGTTAAATCTATTTTGAAGTGCAGACCATTTGCTATGCATAGCACAAGTTGGTATGATGCTACTGCAAACAAGAAATTCAGAACTACAAGTATATACAAGGAAATTCAAGGCCACAAACACAAAGTCACCTAGAGGAAATTTGTTATGGAAATATGGGACCTAGAGCCAAGTTTACCCTCTGGTTGGCTGCCAAAAGAGACTAACTACAAATGATATATTACTCAAATTTGGAATCAACACTACTGAAAAATGTGTTTTTGTGGGCAGGAAGAAACAACTAATCACCTTTTCTTCTTGTGCCCTACATCTTCAACCACTTGGACCTTTGTGCTCAACTGGTTGAAAATCAACCATCGCCCGAGAAACTAGATATGAGAAATGGACTGGATTTCCCATCAAACAAAAGGAAAGAGCACTAGAGGTAGAATGATAAAATGTGCTTTTTCTGAGACTATGTATGAAGTCTGGAATATGAGAAATCTACATTTCTTCCACGGATGACCTAGTAACCCATAAATTGGACATTCCATTGTAGATATCATTTGTAATAGGGTTGGAATCAATGCTAAAATAAAAATGTATTGTAATTCTCTGGACTCTAGATGAAGCCTGTTATTAGACTAACCTACTGGGATATATCCTAGATCTATTGATTGGTTATACTTATCTGTTTTGGCTATAGATTTTTTCTTGTTCCTAAAATGTAGGTAACCATGCAGGTCTAGGCTACAAACCTCAGAATAATAGAAAACCATATAGCTAACAAGTAGCTCACATGCATAATAGATTTAATCATAATATGCCTACTTGCTTTTATTGTGGTACTTATGGTCATACAACGATATCTTGCTATGTTAGAAAATATGTTGTGCCAAGTGGTAGATATGTATGGGTGAAAAATGGACTAGAGCTTTTGGTTACTTACAAGAAAGGACCCAATATAACTTGGGTACATAAACATAACAAGTAAATAGTTTTGCAGGTATGCCTTTAGACACAATGACAGCACTGGTATTTAGATAGTGGATGTTCGAGACATATGGCGGGTTATCGATCAAAGTTCTTTGATCTTTCACTTAAGGGTAAAGGCTATGTTACTTAAGGAGACAATAATCGAGGAAGGATACTAAGTGTCGGAAGGATTCGCAATGGTTTACAAGCCATTATTGAGAACATGCTAGACGTTGAAGAGTTGGAGCATAACCTTCTGAGTATTAGTCAGCTATGCGACAAAGGTAATAAGGTATTGTTTGACTTAATTCGTGCATCATTCGTGACGACCTCGATAATAATTTTAAGTTCATATGGCAGCAAATAAACAATATCTACATAATCGATTTGGATGATGTCACCACTCTATTTTCTAAATGTTTTATCTCTAAAGAGAGTGACATCTGGTTGTGGCATAGGTGAGTAGCACATGTCCATTTAAAGCACTTAGCTAAGCTATCATCGCATGATTTAGTTGTAGGACTACTAAAACTAGATTTCAAGACAAAAGACTCTTATGACACTTGCCAAAAGTGTAAGCAATTAAAGAGTTCATTTTCATCTAAAAATGTGATATTCACAACAAGACCTTTGGAACTACTCCATATGGACTTGTTTGGACCATCACAAATATGAGTTTTGGTGGTAGCTACTATGTGTTGGTAAATGTTGATGATTTCTCTAGATATATATGGATGTTGTTTCTTGCTTTGAAAAGTGACGTTGTTAAATCATTTAAAAATATGGCCAAACAACTTCAAAACCAATTTGATCACAAGATAGTATATATTCCTAGCGAACATGGTGGGGAATTTGAGAACCACATATTTGATAAATTTTATGAGAAGCAAGGGATCCTACATAAGTATTCGACTCCTCGAACCCCGCAACAAAATGGAGTTGTCAAATGGAAATATCGAGTTTTAGAAGATCTAGCTAGGAGTATTCTAAACGAAAGCAAAGTCCCTAAGTATTTTTGGGCTGATGCAGTCCATACTGCTTGCTATGTAACAAATGCCGTATGAATTATTAAAAGGATGAAAACTTAATATCTCACACGTACATACTTTTGGAGGTAAATGCTTTATATTGAATTATGGCAAAAGACTTTTAGGAAAATTTGATTCGAAAGCTGATGACAGAATATTTTTAGGGTACTCTGTGCATAGTAAAGCATATCGAGTTTTTAACAAATGTACATTGCATGTTGCAGAGTCTGTTCATGTACAATTGGATGAGTCTTCTTCGAAAGAGAAGAGGAAGATCTTGTGTGATGACGTTTCAGGTGCCTTGGAGAACACATACACAAAGGACATGGTGATCAAAAAGGAGGTTCAAGATGATTAGGAAAAGAGTTCAGATCATCAGGACATGTCAATGGTGTGGAAGACTAAGAAAGACCATCCGCTTGACAAGGTTATTGGTGATATCTCGATGGCAGTGGTACTCGTAACTCTGCATAATTTTTGTAATTTTGTAACTTTTGTATCTGAAATCGAGCCTAAGACCATAGACAAGGCTATAAAGGATGCACACTGGGGAATAACTATGCAAGAGGAGCAAAACTAGTTTGAGTGTGATAACGTGTGGTACTTGGTCCCTATACCTAAAGATCATCATATAATCAGCAAGAAATGGGTCTTTAGAAATAAAATGGACAAATTTGGTTTGATTATACGAAATATGGCACGTCTAGTGGCCAAAGGGTATAATCAAGAGGAAGGCATCGTGTTCGATGAAACCTACGCTCATGTTGCAAGGTTGGAGGCTATTAGGATGCTATTAGCCTTTGCATTGATAATGAACTTTAAGCTCTCTCAAATGGATGTGAAGAGTGCCTTCTTGAATGACTATATTCAAGAGGAAGTATATGTTAATCAACCGCCTGGCTTTGAAAGCTTTAAATACCCTAATCATGTCTATAAACTTAAAATGGCTTTACATGCTCTAAAACAAGTTCCTAGAGCTTGGTACGATACATTGAGTAGTTTTCTGTTACAAAATGGGCTTGTAAGGGGCAAAGTTGACACAACACTCTTTATATTAAAATCAGAAAATAATATCTTGTTAGTACAGATTTACGTTGATGATATAAAATTTGGTGTTACTAACAATTTACTTTGTAAAGAGTTTTCTGATCTAATGAAAGGTGAATTTGAAATGTCAATGATGAGAGAGCTAACATTCTTCCTATGACTATAAATAAAGCAGATGAGCAACGGGTATTGATTCACCAATTGAAATATTGCAAGGAACTATTATGAAAGTTCGAGATGGACAAATGTAAAGAAGCGACAATACCTATGACATCATCCTACTATCTTGACAAGGATGTTAAAGGTAAAGCTATAGAGGTAAAAACATATTGAGGCATAATTAGTTCATTGCTTTATCTTACTTCTAGTCGTCCCAATATTATGTTTAGTATATGCATGTGCGCGAGATACCAAGCATCATCTAAGGAATCTCACTTTAGTGTTGTAAAGCATATTATGAAGTATCTAAAAGGAACATTGTCTATGCATTTATGGTATCCTAGGGATGCCTCATTATCCTTGATAGGGTATTCCAACTTCGACTTCGCGGGATGTAAGTTGGACCAGAAAAGTACTAGTGGAACTTACCACCTTTTGAGCAGCTCCTTAGTATCTTAGCATAGTAAGAAGCAAGCATGCATTGCATTATCTACTGCCGAAGCGAAATACATTGCCGCCAGCGTGTGTTGCGCTCAGATATTACGAATGAAGCAACAACCATTAGACTTTGGTTTAAAGCTTGTGAAATATCGATAAAGTGTGATAACACTAGTGCCATCAACCTATCAAAGAATCCCATTCTGCATTCTAGAACTATACATATTGAAATAAGACACCACTTTTTAAGAGATCATGCACAAAAAAGTGATTGTATTCTTGAATTTGTTGAAACATCAAAGCAATTGGCCGATATTTTCACCAAGCCCCTTCCACGGGATACATTCTTTGTGTTACGCATAGAACTTGGCATACATGATGAAAAATATCTCAACTAATCTGCTTTAGGGTGTTGTATGTCTTATCTTGATCTTTAATATATGCTTATGTGTGACATGTGTTATAAATGCATGATTCCTACGATTAATTGAATTCATGATTGTTTTATACTTCTTTAGATTGTCATATACCTTTTAGGTTAATGTCTTAGGTATAGTATCTTAACATACCCTAGAAAACTCAAAAAAATGCACTAACATTTATCTTAGTTATGTTCTTAATCGATTGTTCTGTGTTTTAATCGATTAATTTGAGTTCCAATATACAGAAAATAAACTTTCATATTTCTTTAATCGATTAACAAGTTGCTTAATTGATTGACTTGGCTCAAATTTATGAAAATTGAAATTGTTTAAAGTATTTAATCAATTAACCATTGACCTTAATCGATTAACGACAACATTATATCAGGTTCTAGTGACGTTCTGGGTCTTTTCACATTAGAACCCTAAAACCTTTTTGCTTCCCCCTTTTGGATTTCTTCTCAAATTGAGTGATCTCTACCTCAACAATAGCAAATCCGAATCCTACTACATCATTTTCATCTTCCTAAAATCCTCAATTTCACCAAATTCCAAAACCCTAACATTTTCCCCTTTTAGAAACCGTAATTCCAAATTCGAAAAATTGATCATTCAATCAATTAATCACTCTAATACCTGAAAATAATGAGTGAACCATGTTCAAGGAGGACGAATCACACTTCTAAACGTTCACGAGGTGTGGACATTGGCTCTTCTTCCTCTCAAGGTGGAAGAAAGGACCATGGTGACCCCTATTTTTCTCCAATCCTTCAAGAAGCTTGACAAGCCAAATTTCAAGCAAGGAAACAAACCTACATTCGATATGCGAATACGGCTTGGCAAGTGGAACAAGGATTCGAGTTCCAGCATGGATTAAAAACCCAAGGTGCAAATCAATTTTTGGAATTGAAAGGTAAAATCGATCCATCAATCATAAGGAAAATCTGTAGTAATTTTCTGTATAAGGATGGGGTATATGCTTCGATGGTTATGAGTCAAATGATTAATTTGGATGAGGAATTGTTTTTGGACGTTGGAGGATTATCCAGCGATGGATCAATGTTAGGAGATTGTAACAATGAGTTATAGGACTCCTTCGATACTATTGGGATATATAAATCATGTTTGGGTCATTGTCTGTTGAAAATCGTCTATTGCACTACCTAATTGCGTACATTCTAGTTCAGAGAAACACCAACCATGCTCAACCAACCATCAATGATCTCAAGCTGATGTTTGCCATAAGGAAGGAATTGCAGTAAACTAGCCTGCTGAAATTCTAACGGTTATGAATGGAATAGCCTCAGCTTCATCTATGTTACTTACTTATAGGATTTTCATCTCCCATGTTATTGATTATCTCGAAATCGACATGTTAGATGTGGACGTTATGGTTACAAATTCCTACGAGCACCTAGTAGGTGACAATCTCATTCACAAAATGGGCATTTATAAATTTGGCAATCTATGGATGTATCAAGAGGTTCACAATGCCAATGTGAATGGAGACTCGTCTGATGAAGACATTGTTGCAAATCCTAGTGAGCCAAACCCCAAACAACCACAAGCCGAGGAAAATGCTATGCCTCAGGAACCATCTTTTGGGCTAGCACACTTGGTTGCGATGGAACATCACCTAAATGTGCGTATTGATGGCCATTTTCAGTGTTTGAGAGACTCAATGACGGTGGAGTTCCAGCAGCAGGAGAAGTTATCCATGGATCTTCATTGTGTAGAGTCTAGGGTGTGTGTGTGTCTTTTGAGATTGTATTTTGGCTTTGGTTGTAATATGTTTTGAACTTATTATTTACTTCATGCACTCGTTTTATAATTTCTCGTAATTTTGTTGTTTAATTTGATTATGTAAGAACTATTGCGTGATCTTTGATTATATTGAACGTGTGTACCTTTTATTTGAATGGTTAATATATGCTCTACTTGCTTTAAACTTTAAACCATTAATCATTTTATTCTAACTTGTCTAATTACACAAACATGGATATATCTCACAATTCATTTCTGCCATAATCTGTTTTTATTCTATTTAATCGATTAACTCTCTGTCAATCATCGATTAACTACATCAACTGTGAACTTGTTTAATTCTTTATGAAACTGCTTAATCGAATATCCTTGATTACTTAACCGATTAAGACTATTAAACTTTTCGAAAATATTTCCTTACTTTTGGTTGTTATTATCATATAATATCATAGCTTTTTTATCATGCCAAAAGGGGGAGAAATTGTTGTTAGAGTTGTTTTGCAGGTTGCATTGAGCTTCTACATTTAATCTTGGAGTGCTATCATTTAATCACCTTTAACATGGATTGGGGGGATAAAAAAATGAGGGGGGGAATGCATTCTGATTCAACCATAGCAAACACATGTTGTCCAACATCTAGCCAATCAAACAGAGAATTGTTTAGAGTTTGTCATCATCAAAAAAAGGGAGCTGGAAATGGCAAATAGTCAAAGGTTTCCATTATGAATGACCTACTTAGTTTTAATGAAGACCAGGAGTTAAATGGAAGTTTGAAGATGTGGACATCACAATAAACAACATGCCAAAGACTTAAGGTCAACATCGTAGACTTAGAATTATTTTATTATTCTAGAAGTCCTAAGATGGTTGCCTAGTTTTGAGTCTAGGTTAGATAAACCTTAGGTGGAAGTCTCACAAGAGTTTAAAATTACATTAATAGAGATCGAGGCATTACATTGAAGTAAATATGATAAGTAGAATCATGCATTAGCATTTAGCATACATGGTTTTTGTGCATAAAAGTAGCATCTAATTCAAAATCATGTGTTGCATGTTCTTTCATCATATAGAGTGTTTACCATGCATTTATGAAAACTATTTTCATATATATTAATTGATTAAAATGATTGATAATCATTTATGTCTTGTTGAAATTCGTTAATCAACTAAAGATAGGTGTAATCAATTAACAGGAAATACAGTGGCTAACTGCCTAGGATTTCTGGCTTATTAATCGATTAGAGAGATTGATACTCGATTAATCCATAATAGAAAAACTATTTTGCATAAGCACGTTTATCGATTAACTGAGTAGATAATCGATTTCCATCAGTCAAAATCAGTTTAATATAAAATTTATTTTTCAATGAATGCAACATAATTCAAAGATTCAACATATTCATTTTGAGAGAAAGAAAACCAAGATTCTCGACACAGAAATTTCAAAGCATCTTGCTTATTCTTGAGAGAAAAGAGAGAAAAACTTTTCAAAAGTGCCATTGTTTTTATTCATTTGAAAAACCACTGCATTATGTCACATTTACTTTTAGGCTTCTTGTGAGAATTCTATAGAGGTTTATAGAGTCGAGATTAGAGTTTATATCCGTGCATTTAGTGTGAACGGATAACTCAACAAACATTGTGAAAAAAAAGGGTTGGTTCTCTTGATGTGTTAGTATCCTCGTAAAAGAGAATTGTGTGTCTTATCGGGACAGTAAGTCTTGGATCGAGCGAAACTTCGGCTGGGGCCAAAATTACGACTGGTGTGTTATTCTGTAGGCGTGTTGGAAGTGTGATTGTATCAAACGATTGTTTTCCAATAGTGAAGAAAAATCTTCCAAGATCAGAAGGGGAGGCATGGATGTAGTTTGCAAGTGGACCCACAAACGAACCAAGATAAAAATCCTTGAGCACATTCTCTTTCCCTAATCCTTTTATATTCAGTCTTTACTAATTTCTGATTTGGTTGAATTATGTGAAGAATCAATTTTGGGGCAATAAAGAATGTTAATCATCAATGATTTCATTGTAAGAAATTTGTTTTCAAGAATATCAAGATATAGCATAATCGATTAAAGATGTATATAATCGATTATTCAAACTGTGCATAATCGATTAACAATGATCATAATTGATTAACTACAACAACTTTTTGTTTTGCGCATTAATCGGAACAATGGGACTAGTGATCCACTACACCTACTCACCCCCTCTACGTGTGATTTACCTTACTAGTACCCAGTAATAGTTTTCTAGCTCCTCTATCCATGTGAATCATCATCCCAAGAATCTTCCTAGCAGCCCCTAAATATATCATGTCAAACTCCTTACATAGCATGACTTTCAGCTCATTGATATCACTCAAATGATTAGCAACAATCAACAATCATCAACATAAAGTAGTACAAAAATAAAAGAATCATCATCAAGGCTTCTCACATAAACACAACAACCATTCTCACAACGCTTGTAACCAAGCTTCAACTTATAAGTATCAAACTTCTTGTACCACTGTCTAGAAGTCTGCTTCAACTTGCAATCCAAGTGACTTTGTCTAGCTGCACTGAACACTTCTAGTTGTGTCATGTAAATTTTATCCTCAAATTCACCATGAAGAAAGGCAATCTTCACATCCATCTGTTTTAATTACATATCTCGGTTGGCTACCTGGGCAAGTACTACCCTGATAAAAGTGTATCTCACCACTAGGGAGAAAATCTCATTATATTTGATTCCCTTCTACTGTGAATACCCTTTTGTTACAAGACGAGCCTTAAAGTTTTCCCCTTCTTTTTCCGATACTCTTAGATTCCTCTTGTATACCCACTTGCATCCAACTACACGCTTGTTTGAGCGCAATGTGACAAGCTCCCAAGTTTGGTTCATATGTACAGACTTCATCTCCTCCATCATGACACTTATCCATTGTTCTTTCTTCTGGTTGTTTATAGCCTCTTCAAAGCTATATGGATCTCCTAAACTAATATGGAGAGCAAGTGAAGCCAGATCTTCAAAGCCATATCTCTCTAGATGTTTGATCGGATGTTTGTCCTTGTCTCTAGCAAGTAGATACTCATGCACACCTGAACTCTCCACCTGAGAACCATCATATTCTTGACTTGAACTAGTGCATGGTTCCTTGCCTTTATTCACCTAAACCGTTTCACTACTCATTGGAATCATATTTGATCCAAAAATCTCTCCATTTGGCCTGAGCACCTTTGTCAAAACTAAATGTTTCAGCATGAAATCTTCATCAAACACTGCATCTCTACTCAACACCACTTTTCTGGAAACTGGATCCAAGAACTTGAACCCCTTCATGAAAGTACGCATGTCAAGATAGCACTTTGGAAAGTTCTCTCTATGTGTTTCGTTTTGATGAGGACAACTTGTGATTATGAAAGCTTGAAGATCATCAACAAATCAGCATGCTTAAGTCTCTAGATTGGTATTAGACTTAGACTAATAATTAGTTTAGGTTGAGCCTAAGGCTTAGGTAAACTCTATAAATGTCTCATATGCATAAAACTTTAAATCATTTTAAGTTTTGAGATATGTCATTTATAATATGTTCATGCATCATATAAATACATGTAATATGTGCATTCTAGGCATAAACTTAGTATTGAACATGTATAAATTAAGTGCATAACGTATTTGAGTTTTGTAATTTGAAAATACACTTAGAAATATGTTGTTAATCGATTAAGGCATGATTGAAAAGTTGTTGAAACTGAAAAACTTGAAAAACAGAATCAGTTATGATTTTAAACCGCGTTAATCGATTAACCAAAATTTTAATCGATTAACTGGGCTGCAGAACTGATTCTTTATAAACTGCGTTTTCAGAACTGAAGTCATAAC
>NC_032009.1:7066050-7088116 GCF_001865875.1 Lupinus angustifolius | reverse complement strand
CCCTTCTAGGTGTATTTTAGCCACTGATACCTAACACTTCACACCTTTGGTATATCCAATGAAGATACACCTCTTTGGCTTGGGATCAAGTTTAGATCAATCATCACTAGGTACTTGTACACAAGTAGAACAACCAAACATACATAACATGTTATAATTGACATGGTTACCTATCCATACTTCTTCTGCAACTTTACCAGCCAATGAAGCTCATGGTAATCTATTTATGACATAGCATGCCATACTAAGTGTCTCTGCCCAAAATCCTTTGGAAATTCCATCATTCAATATCATACATCTGGCCCTCTCTATAAGAGTTCTATTCATCATCTCTGTAACACCATTCTGCTGAGGAGTCCTCTTCACTAAAAAGTGCCTCTGAATGTCATGTTCCTCACATAACTTCTAAAACTGTGAGTCTTTGTATTCCATACCATTGTTTGACCTAATGTATTGGATTTTTCTATCACTTTGATTCTCAACCTCTGCCTTCCAAACCTTGAACTTTGCAAAAACTTCTGACTTATGCTTCAGAAAATATACCCAGACCTTGTGACAAAAGTCATCAGCGAAGGCAAAAAAATACGTAGAACCTCCTAGGGATGGTTCTTGAGTGGGTCCCCATACATTAGTGTGGACATAGCCTAGAATATCCCGAGTCTTGTGTTGGTGACCGAGGTGGTGCACGATGCAAATAATATAACAATTAAAAACTATAGTACTAGGAAGTGACTCCTAGGTCATTTTCCAAGAATTATCTTTCAAGCAAAGATTAAAATTCCTTGTACTCACACACATAGGGAGGTTTGTCGTTGAATTGTATGAACACAAAGTAATGCATAAACAGTAAGTAAGCAGTGTAATAAAATGGTTAAATCCATTTGGCTCATTTGTTCATAACTCAATCCTCGGTTTCAAAAGATTAATTTCAGATTCCAACCATTATCTTCCTAATTTACACAGTTTCACAACCTAAGCCTACCCCCATGGGTTGCATAGGTCCAAGTGAAAGCGACATAAAAAAAATCATGGACATAAAATGAATTAAAGATCCTAGATCTAGCATGACATTCTCAAATTTTCTATTACCTATGATGCAAGGCACATCAAATGTATCTGGGTCCTTACACATTTTAGAAATGTGAGGAACAAGTTTACCTATAAGTGTGGAAACATTTATACCCATGTTGATCCTCTCATTACCTTTTATGCGTGCACAACACCTTTAGAAATTTTGCATATCTTGGAATTTGCTTAATGGCATCTCTACCTTTCTAAATGTGTCCAAGATCTCCTTGTCTACCTCTTCCACCTTCTTACTAGCATGACTGTTTTTGCTAGTGTTGTTAGTCTCTTGTAAATTTGGTTGCTTCATTTCTTATGCAGCTAGATCAACATCAATCTGTTTACCTGACCTTAGAGTAATGGCACTCACATTCTTCAAGTTAACCACAGTCTGGGGAGCCAACTTGTCAGAATTCTGAGAGTGCAATGTATTTAATGAAGTAGCCATTTCCCCATCTAGGTGGTCAAATTCTGAATGAAGGATTGTTGCCTCTAAATTGAAGCTCTAGTCTCTTGTTGGAATTACATATTCTGCAATGTCATCTGCCTCACCAATTCTTCCAATGAAGGTTTACTAGGTGTAGGTGGAGGAGTAGGAATACTAATCACATGTTGTTACCTCTGTTGTTGGATTGGAGGAGGCACCTGTGGTATATTTTGTCCAGCATTATTGTCCTAAAATGGTGGTCCTAGACAAGGGTGTCAAGGATCAGACCATCAAAGATTTAGATGATTCATCCAACCAAGGTTGTATCTGCTTGATGAAGAATCATAATTCTATTGTTGTTGTTGAGGTCTAGTAGTGAGGGCATACATCAGCATAATGGTCAGTTGAGGGACAAATTCCACAAACTCCTGCAAGTAGAGGTTTCTACTGATTCATGGCTAGTTGAGTGACCAAGGTGGCAGGGAAATCAATTTTTTCTCAGGCTTGTCTAGCCTCACCGAACATGTCCCAACATCATGGACACCTCGAACCATTATAGCATCACTACTCCTTGCACTAAACTGTTGAGAGTTGGAAGACATCTTCTCAATCAAACCTCTAGCCTCAAAAGGGGTCAAATCTCCAAGGGCGCCACCACTAGCAGCATCAATGATACTCCTCTCCATGTTGTTCAAACCCTCATAGAATATTGCAGGAGAAGTTGCTCTAAGATCTAATGATGGGGGAAGCTTGCACATAGCCTCTTGAATCTCTCCCAGTACTCATATAGAACTTCTACATGTAGTTGTATGATTCCTGAAATATCTTATGGTCACTAGTTTTGGGCTCTAGTAGTGAGGTCATACATCAACATAATGGTCAGTTGAGGTACAAATTCCACAAACTCGTGCAAATAGAGGTTTCTACTGATTCATGGCTAGTTGAGTGACCAAGGTGGCAGGGAAATCAATTTTTTTTCTAAAGCTTGTCTAGCCTCACAAAATCTGTCCCAACATCATGGACACCTCGAACCATTATATCACCACTACTCCTTACACTAAACTGATGAGAGTTGGAAGACATCTTCTCAGTCAAACCTCTAGCGTCAAAAGGAGTCATATCTCCAAGTGCACCACCACTAGCAGCATCAATGATACTCTTCTCCATGTTGTTCAAACCCTCATAGAAATATTGCAGGAGGAGTTGCTCAAAGATCTGATGATGGGGGAAGCTTGCACATAGCCTCTTGAATCTCTCCTAGTACTCATATAGAACTTCAACATGTAGTTGTCTTGTTCCTGAAATATCATTTCTGATTGCAATCATCCTGGAGGCAAGAAATAATTTTTCAAGGAAAATTATCTTCAGGTCATCCTAGGTTGTAATGGAACCAAGGGCTAAGTAATACAACCAATATTTTGTAGGTCCTCAAGTAAATGCGGGAGTGCCTTCAAACATATGTGATCCTCTTAGACATCATGAGGTTTCATGGTGGAACATACAATGTGGAACTCCTTAAGATGCTTATGAGGGCATTTACCTACAAGTCCATGAAACTTAGGCAACAAATGTATTAGTCCAGTTTCGAGCACATGTGGCACATCCTCGTTGGGATACTGGATACACAAGCTTTCATATGTGAAATCAGGTGCAGCTAGCTCCCTTAATGTCCTCTCATATGGAATAGGAGTTGGTTCAGCCATATTTTCATAATGCACGAAATCAGAGTATGCAACAGAATGCACAGAAACATCATAATGAATAGAAACAATAGAATCAGTATCACTATTAGCTAGATTAATAGTATGAAAAGACTCGCTATCTAAAGTTAAATTCCTAACTTATCTAACTAACCTATGAAATGTTCTATCAATATCAGGATTTATTAGATGCAAAGAGTCAGGATTTCCTCTAGTCATGCACTAAATGCATTAGTAACAACCATGTAGGGTAGTACGGGAAATGCATGTTAAATTTTAGTGAGCAACCCAAACTTTGTATCAATAACATCCTAATATTATAGAAAACATCCACAAAACGTTAGACGAAACTCAAAGTCTAACTACTTTAATTAAATAAAACAAAATTAAAACAATTTCAAATGTAACTTGTAAATTAATAAAGAAATAGTAAAAATGGTCTTTCTGTATAGAATGAATCCATGGATTATTCTACCCCAAATGTATATATAATTTGTCCAATTCTGATTAACGGATCATAAGTTATGCCAAAAATGGAAAATCAACATAACAACTATTCACTACTTGTTTGTATCTCACAACCAACAGCAAGGTGAGTGAGTGTGGTGCGTCTAATATTCAATATATGATGAAAGAAGTGTGAAAACAAAGTTTCATGTAAAAATATAAAACACAACTCTATTAACAAGCACACACAGAATCTACCAACAAGCAAAATGGCTGAACATGACAACACAGTGAACAGAACAAGCATAATTTTGAAACCAAAACAGAATTTTTAATCTAAGACACACACTAAACTATACTAAACTAATAACTATACTAAGAACCTTAACAAGAACCAATAACCACTAGCAACGACGCCAAATTTGAGCGAGGTCGTACTCAATGCAAAATATAACAATTAAAAACTATAGTACTATGAATTGACTCCTAGGTCGTTTTCCAAGGACTATCTTTCAAGCAAAGACTCAAACACCTTATACTCACACACACAAGAAGATTTTTGGTTGCTGAGTGATATGAACACAAAGTAATGTAGTTACAATAAATAAGCAGTGTAATAAATGGCTAAATTTCTTTGGTTCGTTTGTTCACAACTCAATCCTCGGTTTGAAAAGATTAGTTTCAGATGCTAACCATTATCTTCCAAATTTGCATAATTTCACAACCTAAACCTTTAACTAAGCGAAATCAGCATAAGCATGGAACATTAACAAATGCACACAAACTAAGCGTTCCTGTACTAGAGAGTAAATCAACTAAACGAAGATAAACTCACAAATCGGTTTCTAAATAATGGGATTAAGCAAACCACATTTGGAAAAAAGATAGAGAAATCAATAATAAAGAAACAAAAAATGCATAAATAACAAAACCTCAAGAGTTATGATACATTACCGAAGGAATTTTGTCTAGAAGTTTAGCCTTCCAGGGAAATGGAAGCAAAACCGAAATGGAGAGGAAAATGAAAAATGAAAATGAAGGCAAAGGCAAACCCCTAGCATAACATAAAATGGGAAAACGAAAATGTGTGTGTTTCTCAAAGTGATGGAATGAATGAGAGGGAATTCGGATTCCCTAAGTAAAAACTGAAAATGGACCTAAACAATGGGACCAAAACTATTTACAATAAACAACTCCTAAAAAAGTACAATCTTCACTTCAACATATATCCTCCACTTCTATAATGCCCAAAATTCCATTGGTGCCAAATATGATATGTAAATGGTAATAGATTTAATCAGGCTAAATAATCCCAAATTAACTCATTTTAGGAATAATAGTCTAATAAAGTCTAAAACATTAAACCATGTTAAACAAAATCAATTAGGCACCAAGAATCATAAATCATGGAAATTTAAGGTTATGAACAGTGTGTAATATACTGCTCATCAGTTGGTCAGCCTTGAAACTAACTCGTGTTTGATTCCCAAACACACAATACTTTCACAAATCAAGCTTGCATTTTCTGACTCCCCTCAACAATCCTCTATTGCATAGTTCTGTCATGCCACACATACTAAAATGACCCAAACGCATGTGCCATAATTCTGTAGCTTCATGGTCTCAATCTACTGAAATCTCTCCAGCCACTCCACCTACAACTATTCTCCCTAACAGCTTGTAAGTGTTCTCAATAGTCCTCATACCCACAGTCAAATCACCATTGCATACTCGAAGAATATCATTATCCCCATCAACTCTATAGCTAAATCCTATGGCAAGTAATGTCCCCAAAGAAATCAAATTCTTCTTCAAATCTGATATATGTCTAATATCACATAACGACTTCACTACACCATCATCCATCACAATTATGATTTCTTCCATGTTAATAATTTCATAAGATTTATTATTTTCGAGATACGTGAATTAAAAATTGCTTGCCCTCTATGTGGTGAACCATTCTCTATTTGCCGATTCTTTCTACAAGATATCAAAGTGTATGTGCAACGGATTATTGATGCAGAAATCAACCAAGTAAAGCAATAACAAAATCACAAGAATAAAGTAGAATAAGAAAAGTACATAGAGAATTTTATACTCGTTCGCCTTCTTGTCTACCAAAGATTGCATACAGTACTCTTGCCGCATAAGAGATTTTTCCACTCGATAATTTGAGTTACAATTAAACATTCTCTTCCTGACCCTTGTACCTTGCACACTTACAACTATCTACCCTTGGAAAACAACATGTCCAAGTGAACTCTTTTCCCCTTCTCAACACACCTTTGTGATGAAAAGTTAACAACAAAATGAAGAATATATCAATGGCAGGATTGTCTGTACAAGTTTTGATAATGCTTAACTTGCAATCCTTTTTCTCACAATATATACTTAGTAAACAATACTCTTATATCTTTAAAAGTTTAGAACATAAGAACTTAAAGGAACTTCAGAAAATCTGAAAGTTTGGGAACAATGTTGTAAAAGAGTGCAGAAAATTATTTCACTAAGTATTAAATATTTCGTGTATTATTTGTGTTATTCATGTGTTATGAATTGAATGTCTCGATACCTTTAAATTGGCTTCCAATTAGCCAAAGTAAACTTCGATGAAGAGGAGACATGATTGGAAGGAAACCTATTCACTTTGGATGAAAATTGTTTATTTGAATCTCAAATTTTGATTTCTAACAGTTATGGTTAATGGATTGTCACGACTGTGTAATCGATTGCCAAAAGTTTCTTTCCAAAGTGGTAATTGACTAATACATGTAATAAATCGGTTACTTAGTGTCACTTATGCTTTGTAATTATTTTCTTAGTCAGGTAACATGTTATGTAGTATCAGTAACCTCTTACCAACTGCCACACAATTCAGGTAACCTGTTACCTAGATCTAATAACCTATTACTCAGGTGAAGTAACTCATTACTTAGCATTATTGACATTGTATCAAGATTTATTCAATTATTTTGAAAATATTTTTGATTCCTTTCAGCGTTGCTACTAATATATAAATTGAGTACAAGGATAGAAGTACCTATTTGAAGACTTAATTTATAATTTCTTGAAGCTTGAATCTTCTATGTCTTCATAGTCTTCTTTCTTTTTCTTCTTTTTGTGATCTTGGTGTCTTCATCAAAATCGTACTAAGCTCAAGAGAAAGATCTTCTTCATAATCTCCCTTTTTTTTATTATGATAAACCAATATCCTTTGAAATTTAATATTTGAATTTTTCTGAGATTTAGCATATGAAGTATGCATATGAATTATGTTCCCCCTATCTTGTATGCTCCCCCTTTGTTTTATTATATGTGCTTGAAAAGTTTTAACAGAAAAATACACAACTCCAACTTTTCTCCCCCTTTTGACTTCATCAAAAGGAAGAAAAGCAAGTTTGTCCAGCACAATAGAAAGATATATATAGCAAAGGATAACCAGATATATATAGGTTGACTTATTGAAAACCAAGGTCATAAATTCTTATAAACAACTGTATGAATTTTTGAATGATGTCAAATGCTAAAAGATAATCAACATGTCATAACATAGCATTTGAAAGCAGTTAAAACATAGATCATACATAACAAGGAGTAAAATAGCAAAAAAACAACCATAAAACATCAGTTTTGAAATAACAACAACAATAGCAAATGACTTAAGTAAAATCCTAGACCACTAGACCATTATTCCTAAGAATCTAGATCAGCCTGTTGAGAATCAAAGTCCATGTAATCCAATTGGTTTGACAAACATTAAAGCTCTTCTCGGACTTGATTGTTCACCGTGTCAAGAGCATCCATCTGATTTGTGATGTAGCCTCGAATCGAAAACAATTTGTCCATAATCATCTGATTGGAAGGAGTGGAGTGAGAGGAAGATGATTTAGCACGAAATGAGGGTCGAGTAGGTGGTTCAGTAGAAGGATTTTCTGGATTAGCAGCATGTTGATCACCATAATGCTTATAAATTATGTCCATGGTATCTCGAAGGAATACCATCTTGTGGATCACATTCACATCAAATTTGTTATCATGAGCATCGAGTGAGATGAAAGACTCTCCAGCAAAAGAAACGCCAGAATACTCAAGTATATTAGTTATGAGAATAGCATAAGGCAAGGGTCCATAGTCACCTCTAAAGGTCCACATTTGTCTCATGACCATTTAATTGGAACATTATGTTTAATTGCGTACATCAATTTTAGTTCCATATCATTTAATTGTGAATGATTTGAAATCTTTGGAACCATGATGTAACTCAAAAAGTAATGAAGCAAACGATCCTCAAGGTTTTCTAACAAGTAAAATATTTCGGTTTCTAACATAATCACCGACATACCTTTGCTTTCATATTTCAGTTTCCCCTTTTGAATATCTACACATAGAGTAGATGAAATCCATCTTATTATATTCTTCTCAGTTGCATTGAATGTCGGACTCTACTATCATCCCTATGTATGGCATATTACCGCAAATAGAACTTAGAGTTATGAAGTCTATGGCAATTTATTTGCCTTTGACAAAAAGAGAAGATTTTATTCTTCTTGAAATTTTGATTGCAGTAAAATACTCGTACAAGTTTTGGATAGTAAGAGAAGTGCATTTCACAAAATCAAAGAGTCTTTGTTGCATAAATAAGATAGGGAAAATGAAATCGTTATTCTCAAAAGAACTTAACATGTCATACTTTGGAGTAAAACTGGTTCTTTGCATGAAGTGATCCTTGAAGGTTTTGCATTGATCCTCGTTAGCCAAAAGACGCGCCAAATCCAATGTGTTGACTTCATTAGAGGTTTGTTTCCTTGCTTGAGTCACATTGGTGTGTTGTTTCTAGGTTCTAGAGGATGAAACCATGAAGTTGAGTTTTTGAAATCTTAGGTTTTGAAGGTTTGGAGATTTGGGGGGTTTTTATTTTGGCTTCTAAATAACTAAACACGAAAATGATGGTCGGAAAGTGTTTAGAATTGAAATTGTACCAAGAATCAACTCAAAAATCACTCAAAACGGTTTAGAAAAGTGGTTTTTCGAATTTGGGGGTTACCACGGTTGAGAGAGTGAAATAGAGAAGATGAAGTTTGAAAAATCTGAGTTTTTGCCTTAAATAGTGAAGAGTGTAATCGAGTACCACATTTTGAGCAATCGATTGCTCAAAGCTATTATCCAAGCCAATAATCGATTAATTAAAAGAATTAATCGATTACACTAATCAATGTTTGAGTTTTTACGCTATTTGATGCCCTATAATCGATTACGCTATAGTAACAATCGATTACACACCCCGAAACAATAAAATTTAAGAAAGTTAACACACAAATAAGCACAAGTAGACATGAAATACATGTAATGAAGCATATAAAATATATATAGACATGTTAAGACAAATATGTTTCATCAAGAATGCCTAATTCTTGTCTAAATTTATAAAAAAAAGGTTATTTAGCTAAAGATTTAGTAAAGATATCTGCTAATTGTTCATGTATATCAAAAAATTCCAAGAGAACATCTTTCTTTTGGACATGGTCCCTAAGAAAGTGATACCTTATATCAATATGTTTGGTTCGGGAATACATAATTGAAGTCTTTGTAAGGTTTATAACACTAGTATTATCACATCTTAAGGGAATGCATCCTAAGTCTAATCCATAATCTAACATTTGTTGCTTGAGCCACAACACTTGGGCACAACAACTACCTGTTGCTATGTATTTTTCCTTGGTAGTACTTAGAGCAACATATGCTTGCTTTTTACAAGACCATGAGACTAGAGCATTTCCAAGAATGTGACAAGTACCACTTATACTTTTCCTCTCAGTTTTGCATCCAGCAAAATCTGAATCCGAATATCCCGCCAAGTCACATAGACTTCCTTTAGGATACCATAGTCCTACATCAAGTGTGCCTTTAAGATATTTTAGTATCCTTTTCACAGCAGTAAGATGTAACTCTTTAGGCTTTGATTGATAATATGCACAAAGACATACACTAAACATGATATCAGATCAACTTGTAGTAAAATAAAGAAGGAAACCAATCATACCTTGATACTTAGAGATGTTAATGCATTTTCCAGTCTCATCAGCATCAATGTATGTTCCAGAACCCAAAGGAGTGGCGATAGGTTTGCAATCGTCCATTTCAAAGCATTTCAGCAGATCTCTACAATATTTTGACTAACAAACAAAGATGTCATTCTTATGTTGTTTGATTTGAAGTCCAAGAAAGTAGTTCAACTTTCCCATCATGGACAATTCAAACTCTCATTGCATCATTTTACCAAACTCACTACATAAAAGATCATTAGTAGAACCAAAAATAATATCATCAACATAGATTTGAACAAGTAAAGTATGATTATCTCTTTTCTTAATGAACAATGTAGTGTCGACCTTTCCTTTAGTAAATCCTTTATCAAGTAAAATGTTTGTTAGACGATCATACCATGCACATGGAGTTTGCTTTAAGCCATAGAGGGCTTTCTTAAGTTTATAGACGTGAGAGGGATGCTTGTAGTCTTCAAACCCAAGAGGTTGTTTTACCTACACCTCTTCTTGTATATAACCATTTAGAAAAGCACTATTTACGTCCATTTGATATAACTAAAAATTCAAAGAGCATGCATAAGCAAGCAATAACCTAATAGCTTCAAGTCTAGCAACCGGAGCAAAGGTTTCATCTGATTTATTTCGAAAGACCCAACATGTTCCTATAACATGTATATCCTTATGTCTAGGAACAAGTTCGCAAATTTCGTTTCTTTCAAACTGGTTAAGTACTTCTTGAATAGCAAGAATATAGTGTTCATCCTTGATTGCATCATCAATCTTGGATGGTTCCACTTGAGAAACAAAAGTCATGTTTAGACAAGCATCATTCAATTTTAGGCGAGTAGAGACTCCCTTGCTTATATCAGCAACGATGTTGCCAATGGGATGATATTGATGGGTTCTCCATTCATTAGTTAAATCGGAATGAATATGCTCTTCTTATAATGGTAAATTATCATCTATTTTTAATTGCTCTATATTGGTTAACATCGCTAATGGGATTTTCCAAGGATGAATGGGAAAGTCATCATCATCAACCATGGCTTTTTCTTCCAATGTTGGATTAGATTCATCAAAAGTTACATGAATGGATTCTTCCATGGCCATGGTTCTCTTATTAAAAATTCTAAAAGCTTTGATTGTAAGAGAACAGCCAAGGAAAATTCATTCATCAGCTTTTGCATCAAACATTCTTCACCATTATTTAGCACATAACATTTGCAGTCAAACACGTGCAAGTGAGAAATATTGGGTTTTATACCTTTGAAGAGTTCATAGGGGATTTTCTTTAGAATATATCTTATTAGACTCGGTTGGAAACATAGCATGTTGTACTAACTACATCAGCCCAAAAAGACTTTGGGAGATTAGTTTCATTCAACATTGTACATGCTAGCTCTTTCAAATATCTATTCTTTCTCTCTACAACACCATTGTGTTGTGGTGTTCTAGGAGTAGAGAAATTGCAAGTGATACCATTATCATCACAAAATCCTCAAAAGAAGCATTTCAAAATTCTCCTCCATGATCACTTCTTCTAGTAGTTATTTTCAAAGATTTTTCATTTTGAACTCTCTTAGTATATTTGCTAAAGGCATTAAACACCTAATTCTTGTGTACCAAGAATAGAATCCAAGTGTATCTTCAAAATGGCGTCAACTATCACAAGAACATAGCAGTTACTACCAAAACCTTTGGTCCAAGAAGGGTCAAATAAGTCTATGTGTAGTAACTGCAATGGTCTATCAAAAGAAACCATATGCTTTGCTTTGAAAGAAGTTTTTGCTTGTTTACACTTTTAACAAGTTTGTCTTTAACAAACTTCATATTGGGTAAACCAACAACTAAATCTTTCTTGATCATTTTATTCAAATGATCCATATGTATATGAGCAATTCTCGTGTGCCATAACCATGCATCATGATCATTAATAGCTAAACATTTAATGGGAAGAGAATAATCATTTAAAGTAATCATATAATATTATTTATTCTCTTACCAAAAAGTTTAGAGTTTTCGAATACCTTACTATCAATGATGCACTTGTCGGGATAGAAAGCCAGATGGAAACCTTTGTCACAAAGTTGACTTATACTAAGTAAGTTGTGCTTGAGCCCCTCAACGTATAGAACTCATTCTATTGTAGTAGAAGGTGGCTTCCCGACTCTACCAACTCCATGAATTCTTCCTTTATTGTTGTCATCATATATGATGTAGCCTTTGTCCCTTGGAGTAAGGACATAGAACTTTCCTTTAACATATGTCATATGTTTTGAGCAGCCTCTATCCAAATACCTAAATCGTTGGTGGCTCCCAAATATTCCTGCAAAACAGGTTAACTAATATTAGGTACCCAATTCAGTTTGGGTCATACAGGGTTAGCACCTTTTTCTAACCATTGAAATTTTCCTAGAGGTACACCATATTTTCTGGTCATGCAAGTATTAAGTGTATGCCCATATTTTTTACAATAAGTGTAGATGGGTTGATGCTTTTGTATCCTAGCTTTAGATTTAGAAACATGGTGAGTATGGAGACTTTGTTTTTGAAAATTTATTTTTGTAGACATTTCCTTTTTTCTTATATGAACAAGGTTTGGAAAAATCGAGACCTCTACGGTTAGTGGAGTGTCTTTGCATTTTCAGCATGTCATCCAATTTTATACTGCTATTTTTTAGACTATTGAGTTCAAGACTCAAATTAGAAACTTTATTTTCAAGAAAATACAGTTTGGAGAAGAAGAAGAAGGTTTATTTCGGAATACGTCAATCTCATTATTTTGTTTAAAACATATTTTGGTGAGTTTGACGTATTCACTATGCAATTCATTAAAAGTGTTTTGTAATTCAGAAAATGATGGCTTATCTAAAGGTTTAGTTTCACTTACCTCCTCCTCATCAGAATGATGAGACACCATTATAGAAAGATGATCTTGCTCTTCATTTTCTCGTTTCGAAGTGGAACTTGAGTCATTATCCTCCCATGCAATGTAAACCTGTCTACCGGTCTTTTTTTAGGTTTTGCCTTGAAAGGATTCTTCTTTAGTGTAGGACAGTTCATCTTCATGTGACCAAGTTTCCCATATTCAAAACAATTAAAGTTTTGATTTGAAGTGAAAACTATATTTCTCTTAGTGAATCTTCTTGCTTGTCTAGCCTTATCAACTTTTTTTCTTTTAGGAATTTGCTGAACTTCTTCACCAGCATGCTCATATCTTCCATGTCCTCATTTTCTGAATCATTTTCCGAGGATTAATACACCTCAAATTTTTCTTTAAGAGAAATATTATTTTTCTTCTTCTCTTGTTCTTCATGTTGTTCAAGTTGGTTTAATTCCAACTCGTGTTCTTGCAACTTTCCAAATAGGGCACCCAACAACATCTTTGATAGACTTTTCTTTTCTGAGATGGCCGATACCTTGGGTTGCCATTATCTTTTTAAGTGATCTTAGAACTTTTAAGTTCAAGTCACTATTTGACAATAGCTTACCAAGGGCAATTCGATGATTTGTAAGGTGAGTAAATCTATTTTAGAGATCTCGTATTTTTCTCTTCAGGCTTCATACGAAACACTTCATATTCCTGAGAGAGAGTATCAAGTCTCGACCTTTTTACCTCCTCAGTTCCTTCATGAGTGGTCTCTATATTATCCCACATTTCCTAAGCGGATTTGCAATTTAATACTCTAAAGAGCTCGTCAATGCCAAGTGCTAAAGTGAGGATGTTCTTTGCTTTGAGATCATATTGCATTTTCTTCTTATCTTCATAATTCCAAGAGGATTTTGGCTTTACTTCCCTTACACTATTAACAACAGTGAAAGGTTCATAAGGTCCTTCCTCAATCGTCTTCCATATGTCCAGGTCTTGAGACTCTATAAATATTCTCATTCTGATTTCCCATAAATCATAGCATTCTACAACGAAGATTGGAGGATGATTGATGTTAGAACCTTCTCTCAAAAATGATCATGAGGCCATCTGTTAAGTACGATCAGTTTAAGAATAAATTACCCAAAATAAGCTATTGTTCCAATTATAAGTATTAGATTGAAACTAAGAGGGAGGTGAATTAGTTGTAGGGAGAAATGGCCGATTTTTCTACAAGAAATCCAAGTGATTGTGGATGCAAAAACCAACAAAGTAAAGCAATAACAAAATCACAAGAATAAAGTAGAAGAAGAAGAAGAACACACAAAGAATTTTATACTGGTTCACCTTCTTGTCCACCGAAGGTTATATTCAGTGCTCTTGCAACACAAGAGATTTTCCCACTATATAATTTGAGTTGCAATTAAAAATTCTCTTTCCGAGACCCTTCTACCTTACAGACTCATGAATATCTACCCTTGGAAAGCAACCTTTCCAAGTGAACGTTTTTCCCCTTCCCAACATACCCTTTTAATGAAAAGTTAACAACAAGATGAAGAATATTAATGGCAAGATTTCCTTTACCTGTTTTGATAATGCTATAACTTGCAATCTTTTTTCTCACAATATATACATAGTGAACAATGCTCTTATATCTTTGAAAGTTTAGAACATAAGTACTTAAATCAACTTCAGAAAATCTGAAAGTTTCGAAACAAAGTTGTAAAAGAGTGCAGAAAATTGTTTCACTAAGTATTGAAAATTTCGTGTATTAATTGTGTGATTCGTGTGTTAGGAATTGAATGTCTCAATGCCTTTAAATAGGCTTACAATCACTTTGGAATTGAATGTCTCAATGCCTTTAAATAGGAATTGAGACACGGTTGGAATGAAACCAATTCACTTTGGATGAAATTTGTTCATTTGAATCTGAAAATCTGGTTTCCAACAGTTATCTTTAATCGATTGTCATGACTGTGTAATCGATTGGTGTTCCGCCCCTGGAATTTGGTCTTTTCCCTTTGGCAGGACCTCCTCTGCCTTGTCTCCTCCCACACGTTTGGCTCGCTTTCACATACAGTCCATCACCCTGAGACCATTCTCCTACATTTTGTCTTCTTTGAGTGTGGGACAAAAGTGCATATGTGATCTCATCCAGTTTCATTGAGTCTTTCTCGTACGTCAATGTTGGCACCAAGTGTTCATAGGAATTTGGCAAACAACACCATAATATTATTGTTTTGTCCTCATCATCAACTTTTAGATGAAGTTTTTGCAAGTCATTGATCACTTGATTAAAAGTGTTGAGATGTTGTTGCAAATAAGCACCCTCCTGCATCTTCAGGCCATGAGTCTCTATTTCAAATACCACTTATTTGTTAGAAACTTGGACATGAAATGCTTCTCTAATGTCTCTCATACATCTGTTGGTGACGTCAAATCCATTACATGATACATCACCTCATCTGATAAACAGAGTCGTATGGTTCCCGCAGCCTTCTCCTTCAACTCTTCCCAATCCAGATGATTCATAGCATCTGGTTTATTCTCACGCAGCGCCTTTGATAGACCTTGTTGAGCCAACACATCCTTAACCCTCCTTTGCCACAATCCGAAATTACCAGTTCCATCAAACTTCCCCATCTCGAATTTGGCACCTGGGTTAAGAGCCATCTGATACCAATTGTTGGGAACAAGCGAACAATCAAATAGTAAAGAGTATAGAGACAAGAGAATAACACAAGAGATTTGGTACATCACCTCATCTGATAAACAGAGTCGTATGGTTCCCGCAGCCTTCTCCTTCAACTCTTCCCAATCCAGATGATTCATAGCATCTGGTTTATTCTCACGCAGCGCCTTTGATAGACCTTGTTGAGCCAACACATCCTTAACCCTCCTTTGCCACAATCCGAAATTACCAGTTCCATCAAACTTCCCCATCTCGAATTTGGCACCTGGGTTAAGAGCCATCTAATACCAATTGTTAGGAACAAGCGAGCAATCAAATAGAAAAATACTAGAGATAAGAGAATAACCCCTGATATTTGGTAACGAGGTTCAACCAATTATGCCTACATCTTCGGGAGCATTGAGGGGCTACCACTCTGTATTAGAGCATTAGGATTTGTCTTTGACTATTCTTCTCCTTGTTACATTAGGTTTACAAAATATAAATATATAGCCCTCTACCTCAACTCATTTACATCAGCCCAAGCCCCATAACTTGTATTGATGTTATCTAGAGAATATGAGTCATTGTACAACAATTTGGACCAAACATTACGAAAAATAATATAAAAAATAGAATGAAAACATTCAATGGTCATTTTTCGGAGGTGTGTGACCTGTTTCATAACTTAAGTGGGTTTTCATGGAATCCAATAACTCTGAAATTTGAGGATGATTTGATTATAGTAAGTAATATTTTTTCTCTTCAATTTCATCACTTGTTTGTGCTAGTTATAAAAGTATCAAATTGAACAAATAATTGTGTTTGCGTCGGATAAACCATACGCAAGATGGAGGAAAATGCAAATTAAGAACTAAGACATTTTGGAGGAGTTATATGGAGTTGATAGGGCAACATGGACACATGCAAAAACCTCAAAACAAAGGTTGAAAAAATGGGAAGATGAAATTATCAATTTGAATGATTGTTCTGAAAATGTAGAAATCTATGAACCAAATGTTAGTATGAATGATGAGCAATAATTTTCAGCCTCAAACTTAGATGCCTTTAGTCCTTAATATGCTCCTTCAAATCAATGAACTGACACATCTACTTCAAGGGGTATGGAAGGGAGTAGAAATATGGTTGAGATTGTGGAGGCTTAGTATAAGAGAATGCATGTAGGAATTATGTATGTTGCATAAGCATTGAAGGATAGAAATTCCCTTTCAAACACGCTGCATATTGTTGCTGAACTTCAAGATGCAATTGTTGAGAAGCGAGTAGGAATTGCTAAAAAACAATTGACTTTCATTCAACAGACTTGACATCGACATTACTCTGAATATGATGTTTGGGCTTTTTTAGAAGAGTTGCACGTACAATACCATTACCTATTGAAATGGTAAGACTATTATGTGGCAATGGTCATAAAAAACGAAAGCTTTTTGGTGTATATCTTTAAATGAGGGCTCAAACTCTCATTCAAATTATGAGTGATACTAGTATAAATGAAGTAGAGTTGCATTATTACTCTTTTTTGTTTGTATATAGTTAGGACATCATGTGATGCATTTGCTAATGATGCAGTTTATCATCATTTATTTTTTTGGGTGTATCTATGTGGTTGAGTTTCATTTTGTATGGCTGAGAATTAGCATTGGTGTGTATCATGTGAGTTATATTGATGTAGTCAATGATCATTTTTTCTTTTTTGAGTGTACATCAATATAACTCAAGCTGGATGATTTGCATGAATTCTGAATGATGGAAGACATATGAGAAACTACAAAGTTGACAGTGAATTTTAACACAAGGTTAGTGTTGTTTAATCTCATATTGTATTTGTAATGTATGTTTTATGTAATGTTGCAAGTGGATGTTCTGTTGCAAGTAGTTCTTTCAACTTGTAAGTTCTTTTAAATTTGATTGGTCTCATGTTTTCTTCTCATCTATAATTACTTATAATAAGTGTTAATAAAAGTAGCAATCTAAGTTAAAGCATAACAACTGTATTGTTGTGATAGTATTGCTATTTTAGTTTAGGATCGTTGTTCCCATGTTGTTGTCTTGTTGTTGAAATATTCTTTTGGACTGTGAATTGGACATGTATGACATTCTTGATTAATGGTCATGTGAATCACTTTTTGTTCCTTTTTATTTTGCAAGTCAGAATTACATGGAGTGGTGGATATTAGATACGTCATAAATTGTTCATCCTTCATTTTATCTTTCAATTCAATTCACTCTTGTTAATATGCTTCTATCTATGGCGATTGATTTTGGAGATAGCTTCTGTCATAGATGATTCAGTGTTGTTGTCTTCATTTCCTTCATTTTTTCCTAGAGCTTGCAAAACTCGTCATTGATCGTTAATCAATTCATATTCTTCAATTTCTTTTTTCTAGAGCTTGCAAAGCTCATCATTGATCGTCGATCAATTCAATTTCCTTTGCCTAGAGCTTGAAAATGTCACCATTGATCAATGATTAATCCATTTCATTAATGGTTTAGAGCATTTGTATCATCTACCTTAGACGACTTTCGTCATAACTATCGTTGAACGATCTTAATTGCAAATTTCGTCAACCTTTCTAACCCCTTGAACTCATGTTTGTTGGAGTCCATTAATTATTATGTTTAATTTCATCTTTTAAAAAGATTATATGTAACAGACTTAAAGTTTAATGCGTTTTAGCTTGAGGGGGAGAATTAGAATATATGGAAGTATCTTATAATATCTTAAATTATTTTATGGAGAATATCTACAAGATATTTTGATATCAAGATAATATCGTTAGTGTATCTTAGATTTTTTAGAGTATCTTAGAAGATCTCTAAGGATTGAGATTATTTCATTTTATGATTTGTTTTCTTATTAATTAGGAGTCTAGTACTAATATGCTAGTATAAATAGAAGTTAATGTTATGTCTTTTATATAAAAAATAATCGCAAAATCATCACTTCGTTATTCATAATATTATTAACACAACTTACTATTTTGGTCATTCTCTTTTCTCCTTCTATACCTCAATACTATAATTTCAACAATATATAGGGCAAAAGTTTAACCTGTAACACATAGCCATAAGGTGTAAGTTGTATTTATTGCATTTTCTAAAATTTGTCTTGGATCAACCTAGAACGAACACATGATGGTTTGATTCGCTAGTCCGTTTGGCCATGAACCAAAACTTGTATAATAGGTCTGATTCAATTTTTTAGTATAAAATTGGCAACCTAATGAGTCGAACTTGTCAAATCAATCAATTTATTTTTTTTAAATGTCAAAACAGTATCTTGTTGTCATTTTTTAGTTTATCTTATAACAACACTTTAGTTATATAATTAAGTTTTAAACTTATTTGTACACTTTGTTATGGTTAAAATGTAGAATTTATAATGTATGTTTAATTAGGTATTTGTTGATTGTTTAGTTGCATACTTGTGTGATAGTAATTCGATCATTAACCTAATTGATGAGTAACTTGAATTTAATAATACGGATTAAATTACATATAATGTATGAGAATATGGCAAATAATTGACATTGATGAGATTTTATATAACCAATTATGCAAAATATTAATTATTGAGGAATGAGGTTGTGTTTCGGGATATGAAGTTTAGTGTCTTGAATGTTTTGAACTCTATTAAGATTCGTTCTTGGGTTTGGTTTTGTGCTAAGACGGAGTGTTATTCGTTTTCTTTTGCTAATTGGTGTATAGACCCTTGGTCTTGTATTTTAGCTTCTTTGTGATTTTGTTCATCTTTGTATTCTCTTTGGGTTAGCACTCCTTGTGCTCTTAATCCAGTTCTCTTGCTTATCAAAAAAAAATAAGGATGATAGACAGATTTTATTTTAGGGTGTACACACTTTGGCTTTAATGTGGATCTGCTCCTGCTTGGACGCAATTCAAATCCAAGTAATTTCTATTCCTTGAGAAAGATGGATTAACTATCATATCACTCTATACTTGATGGGATTAACTTCAAAGGGCGTGTAATTACTTGAAAAATCAGAATACATAGATTGTTGGCATGGACATGTCAAATAAGTTCATAAAATGCCAAAATTTGACAATTTGTCTTCTTCATTTTACATATTTTCACGGGAAATGAACCAAAGTGATAGAGAAGGAGACCTTCAAGCTTCCGTCATAATTATTTGTTCGCGTGTCAATTTACTTCCTTATAAGTGAAAGCACCGTAACATTTTAGATACACAAATCTAACAAAGTTTAGTATTGAATATTATTTCCAACAGTTGAAGAAAAAAGTTTGAATTTGGTTATGTTTCTGAAGTTTGTTTAAGAGGATAGAAATGGAGGGTTCGTTATAAAAAATGAGTTTATAATCTATAATTGTAAAGTTTTACACTCACTATATTATGTTTATATATATATATATATATTACTTTAATTTAGAAATTAATGATGATTAACATATAAATAATAACAAATGCGTTAATAATTTAAAAAAATATTTACATTGTTGTTACATACATATTAAACTTTTAAAGTATTAGCTTCTAAGTTCCCTGAAACATTAGTTGGTGAGACATGTAACTTATAACCTGAAATATATCATTGTTATATGACTAGAAGAATTTATGTAAATTTGAGTGAGATAATATATTATTTTTCCTTGGACAAGCAAATCAATGTCCTGCACCCAGAACCACTAATGATGAGATTGACATCCCATGAGATGTATAGGTGATGGTGGGTTGGGTTTTTGAGATTCTCACTCTCTTAACATTTCTCTTTTTGGAAAGCTAAGTTGGAGTTTAATTTCAGATCATGACAAGTTATGGTTATATGTGTCAAGGGACAAGTATCTTAGGGATTTTTCACTATTATTTGTCACCGACAAGTTTTATGTTTCCTCTACCTGAAAGAGCATTATTAAAACTACCATTATAGTTAAAGAAGGTTTTACTTTGCATATTGGTAGTGATAACATGTCATTCTGGTATGACAACTGGTTAGAGTTAGGTAGATTCTACAACATGGTTGATAATGTCCATATTTCTAATACAATGCTTCGTGTAAAGGATCTTTGTCGCGAAGAAAAATGGGGTTTTAATAATTTCACTACAACAGATTTTGAATTTAGTGGAGGTTTTTTATGCGAGTAGTGGCGGTTTTAACCTCCGCAATATAAATAGCGGAGGTTTCAAAAACCGCTACAGTTATGACCGCTAGAAGCGTTTTGCGGAGGTTTTAGAAAACCTCCAGTACCTTTAAATTCGCAGCGGTTTATTTGTGGAGGTTTTTGACCTCCACTATTTGAGGAGGTTTTGTTAGTGTTTACCATTGAGGCATTAAACCTCTACTGTTTGAGAATGTTAATTGTGGAGATTTTCAACCCAACTACTTGAAATAACAAATGGAGACATGCTAGAAGGTATTTCAACCTCAATTTAATTTCATAATTTTTACAACTTTAGTGTCATTAATTTGTAATTATTATTTAAATATACAATACTAAATAAAAATGTTCTTAGCAATAATAAAATTTCATTGCAAGTAACCAAGGTAGCGTAATAAAGTTGAAAGAGTTACAATTCATCATTCGTTATAAATTCAGATACACCAGAAAATCTCAAAAAACTAAAAGTAGTCTCATATCACACTTTAAAAACAAAATACATAACAAATATCCTAAATGTTGCTGGCTCCAGATGATCCTCTTGCACCCAAAGGTGTATTAGGCATACTTGCATCATCATTTGCCTGAAATAATAAAAAAAAACATTAATAATTACTGCATCATTATATACTAACTAAGAATATAAAAATAACAACAACACTTCCTTGTTTAATGATGAAATCCATAAAACAATCTTAACACTGTAGAGAGTGTACAATACTACATATGTAAAAAGTATTTGTAAAAAGTCTATGTATCAACAATTTCATAGCTGATACCCCAAATTGTACAAATGCTAACGGTGAATACTTCTTGATTTTTATCAACGCATATAAAGACATGCAAGTCAGCAACATACACATTCATGTATAGTTAGACAACAGATTTTGCTAGCCTCCTTGTGACAATTTATACTATATCAAACATTGAACAATTTATACTATATCTAACCAGAAATGGAAACTTTCAAAATATCATTATATTCAAACCAGGAAATTCAAAGAAACAAACAAAATATTGAATATAATAATGGTACTTGCACATACATGTGTAAAGAAGTTAGCCAATCCTTCAGGGATCCCTCCTTCTTTCATTATGATGTAGGACTTAAATGCTGATTCCAAATTGTTGCATCTTTCTCGCCAATCATTAGAAGATGAAGATGCGGCAGCAAATGATGAAGAGTGGCTCAAATCAGAAACTCGAAGTCTAGTATTCCTATATGTATTCGTAGGAACTGCTCCCATACCCATGGTTAGCACTCTCCCAGAGTGATCTGGTCCCATCACTCTACCAACGAAATCATGAGGAGAAACTTCAGATTCATCAATGTTGGTTTGAGCCAAAGCCTCTTGAATATGTTCCTACATGCATGCAAAAATGTTATCAATTGTAAAATTTTGAATATTAAAATCCAATCCATGCAAAGAAGATTAGTTAATTAGATTGAACCTACCGCTACAATTTTGCCGCTTCATTTACAAATGTTCCATCCTTTCTTTTATGAGTGGCAACGTATAAGTTTCCACGACCTGGTGGCTTCCCATTCACCATCTAAAATATAGAAAACTTAAGTCAAAGTTGAGCTTTTCTAAATAAATAAAAATTAATAAGTGCAAAGTCTAAATAAATAAAAAGTAATATGATAGTGTCGCTACCATCTCACGCCTTCTTCTTGAATTAGG
>NC_032009.1:7064342-7065950 GCF_001865875.1 Lupinus angustifolius | reverse complement strand
AAATGTTCCATCCTTCCTTTTATGAGTGGCAACGTATAAGTTTCCACGACCTGGTGGCTTCCCATTCACCATCTAAAATATAGAAAACTTAAGTCAAAGTTGAGCTTTTCTAAATAAATAAAAATTAATAAGTGCAAAGTCTAAATAAATAAAAAGTAATATGATAGTGTCGCTACCATCTCACACCTTCTTCTTGAAATAGGCTTAGAACCACCAGTATGCGGAATTACTTGCTTCTTTCGAATTTCTTTGTTTTTCCTACAAAGTTCCTATGAAAAACAATTATACATTCACACACTAATCAGATAAAAATAGCTATATAAAAAATCAAACAACCAAACTAATGTCAATTTATATACCATAGTTGATGGTCTTAGACGATAGTGAACAAAACGAGTCCATTGATCTTTGTCTATGCCAATTGGAACATTTCTTATTATTTCATCTCTAGTCTTGGTTGGATCAGAGAACTCGTTCCATAATCTTTGCCTACTTGTACTCTATTTTCTCCCAAGACTAAGTTTGCAATATCGTCTTGAAATGCGTTCACTAGTCCTAAAACAAAAGCGAGGCTTCCAAAAAGTGACATGAATATGTCAATATTAATTTTAGATATAAATATAAATAATATTAGATAAAAATTTAGACATGCATAATTGTTATACCTTTATGATTGTATCAAAGCACTCTGCAAAATAAGTAGAAGGTATACCACTACGTCCACCTGACCACTTATCATAATCTATTGGAAACAACTTACAATCATATGCCAATGTTCCTAAAAATCCAGCAAGAAGGCCTTGCGCATCACCATAAGCTGCACCTTGCTCATCAAAATCCACAATGATATAGTATTAACTATGTAAAACAATTACTTCTAAAAAAGTATGATAGTAACTATATAGTGTATTCAAGAAAGAGTAAAGTTTTCTAAACTATATCATCAAATACATGGTTTGTTGCCAATTGCACATATTCATCATTTAAAGTACAAAATTGGTCAAGGTTTTGCTCTTGATATTGCTCATTTTCATATGCATCATATTCTTCTTCTTCTCCCATGTCATATAAGTCTCTCGGCTTTAGGTGCACATCAACACTTCATCCTTCATTGACCACATCATCTACATAATACACCATTTATGCTTGAGATGCTTCTATGTAAGGTTCATGTTCTTCACGATCACCATTATGAATTAATCTATCAAAGTTAACACAATTAAAATTCCAATTGTCCTTTTTATACCCTTTATCTTGTGTAGTATCTGCCCATCTACATTTGAAAAGAATAACTCTGAACTAGCCATAATAGTTAATCTCAATGATGTCTTCCAACTTTCCATAATATGGTAAGTCTGCTTGTGTTATGTTCCCATCAACCCTACTTGAAATACAGGATGTGTTAGAGGTTAAGAAAACCCCACTATTTTGCGTTCTCAATCCTTCTTCTCGAGCCAAGGTTCGAAATTTGAACTCATTGATATTATAAGCAGTAAATCTTCTTGCAATGTCTAACGGGCCTCGTGCTAGAAACTTTTGGATCATTAGACATTGAATTTATTGTGTCTGGATTCATAACCTAAGTTTACAAAAATATGTAAGTTAGAA
>NC_032009.1:7015289-7064242 GCF_001865875.1 Lupinus angustifolius | reverse complement strand
CTTCTTGTTGTCACGGGTTAGTGAAAACAAAGCAAGGTTATATCTATCATTATCATCCGGCCAAAGATTAGACCCTATGCCCATTTCTCTCAAATATTTTTGGGCTTTAAGATTGTCTTTTGATTTAGACCTATCATGGAGCAAAGTATATATGATATTGTCAAAAATATTTTTTTCAATATGCATAAAATCTAGACAATGTCGCAACAAATTAAACTCCCAATATGGAAGTTCAAAGAATATGCTTCTTTTATTCCATTGTTTAGGTTCTTCTCTAGATCTTTTTCCAGTACCATTCCGCTTTGCTCCTTACCCAAATGTAACATTAATATTTTCCACCTGTCTAAGAATATCAGATCCTGATAATTTTGATGGTGGATTTTGTTCCTCAGTGCTTCCATCAAAGCGAGCACGAATCAATCTAAATCTGTGATTTCTACTTAGAAAGCGACGATGACCCATAAAACACCACTTACTACTATGAGGAAGACGACAAGGTTCCGCATCAAAGTTACAAGTAGGACAAGCTAATCCCGTATGCGTGTTCCAACCAGGTAAAATGCCTAAACCAAGAAAATCACTAATTGTCCACATAAGAGCTGCCCGCATTCTAAAAGTTTCGTTTGATGAAGAATCAAAAGTTTCCACACCATCATTCCATAGCTCTTTCAACTCCTCTACTAGGGGACGTAAGTACACATCTATATTGTTTCCAGGTGTGTTTTCAGATAAATCATATTGAGAACGACCCCCGATGGGAGAAATACTCGAAATAGCAATCCATAAAAAACACTGATATTGAGATCAGATAAAACAAAGTTACAGTCAAAAGGAATTACTGTTCGATCATTTTGACATAAAAAAAAATTCTGAAATTTCATTTCTTACGCCCGTAAAAAGTGGACCTAATCCTTCGGGGTGTGGCAATACACTGTGCTTGATTAAAAAAAGCCATTATGCAACAAATGTGAAGCTTGCAATAACACAAATCCTTTGTTCACGTTCGTAATTCTCTTTATATGCACTCAAGCTATACAAAGCAACAAACTTTGATATGCAATAACTAAAAAACCATTATTACTACTACTACTTGTGTCTATTGTAATGGCCAAGTTAACATGTTCATGTGGTGTTGTTTCTTCTCTACATGTAGATGTTTCTCCTTGCTCAAAATAGATTTCATGAATGGGTTCAGCAGGGACAATTTCTAACATTGCTGCTATGAGCAAACGAACCAATTTTCAGAATGATACTAGACAAATTCACTACTACTACTTGTGTCTATTGTAATGGCCAAGTTAATATTCCTTTTGAAAACCATTATAAGCTGTACGAAG
This sequence comes from Lupinus angustifolius, assembly GCF_001865875.1. NCBI lineage: Eukaryota > Viridiplantae > Streptophyta > Magnoliopsida > Fabales > Fabaceae > Lupinus > Lupinus angustifolius. Next base: position 7,062,905 of record NC_032009.1, on the reverse strand, counting down.
CATGTTCCTATGGCAATTTGATGGACGATGTTATGCTTTATCAATCTCTTCACATCAATTTTGATTTGCCAAGAAGCACGTTCTATTCCTTCTTCCTCACTCTCAAACAATAATGAAAATCATGTAATATTTATGGAGATTTCCAAACAAGTGTTGAAGGAAATCATAAGAAGGAAACACATAATGGAAGAGCTATTTTTTTCAAAGTTACTACATGAATTATCAAAACAAGTGGGGTTCAGTGATTGAGATTAAGCTATTTTTTTAACCTTAATCAAGATCGAGTAATCCTTTTGGTTGAAAAGCATGTTAAGATAATTATTTTCAAGAGTAGAACAAAACACTCTAGTTGCTACCAAAAGATCCAGATTTATGAAAAAGAAAATGATAAGTGAAAACACGCTTCATAGATCTCTTCGAAAAACATATCAAACGAATAAACAAAGCTTGACACTTCTATTTTAAAGTAACATAATTAAAAATGTGATAAGAAATTAGCACAACCTTCAAATGTAATAGTAAGTGACCATAAGCTTATTAAATGAACTATCAAATGAACATATAATCAAAGGCACAACAAGTGAAATCACAGCATTTCTACTACATGTTCTACTCTAAAATATTGAAAGCAAGGAACAAAGTTTCACAACAAACACAATCAACCAAAAACAGAGAAAATTCAAAACAAACATAATCAACCAAAAAAATCAAAACAAACAGAAAACCCTAATCCCTAATAATTTCACTTGTTTATAATGCTAACCTGTTGTTGACGAATGGAAGAGCACAAACACAAAGAAATCGAAATGAATGGAAAAGATTGTAACCTTAGTGTGGACGAGAACCTCTATGTGAAAGAGAACATATGTGTGCAAGAGAGCCTCAACGTAGAAGAATGGAAAATAATGGGAAAGAATGAAGGATTTAGGTTTTGTACTGGGAAATTGATAGTGGAGGTTGAAAACCTCTACTAATTAAATAAAAAACCCCACTTGTTGACAAATGGAAGAGCACAAACACAAAGAAATCAAAATGAATGGAAAAGATTGTAACCTTAATGTGGACGAGAACCTCTATGTGAAAGAGAACATATGTGTGCAAGAGAGCCTCAACGTAGCAGAATGGAAAATAATGGGAAAGAATGAAGGATTTAGGTTTTGTACTGGGAAATTGATAGTGGAGGTTGAAAACCTCTACTAATTAAATAAAAAAACCCACTGTATATTTAGTTAATTGCACAGCCCGCCCTGTTTGATTTATTTGTCGAGATTTCAATAACCTCCACAAAAAACCTCCACTAAATACAAAATCTGTTGTAGTGTTTGTACACTCCCCTCCCCAATGAAATTATGCATACGATCATTGCCTTGGAAAATCCACCTATTACTTCCTCTGAAGTTGGTTGGGTTTGGGATAATCATGGGTCAAGAAGCTATACCACAAGTTCAGTTTATAGATGGCTAAAAGCTTGTAGTGAAGAGGACCCTTTACTCTTGGAACATGGTTTGTTGAAAACCATTAGTGAGAACTTTTGGGTGTGAAATCTAAAAAATTCTCAAGTCCCACATAGAAAAGTTTTGAAGGAAAAAAAACAAATCTCAAGTCCCACATTGGAGAGATGATGAACATAGAAAAAATCTCATGTTATAAATAGAGGTTTTCTCCCCTCATTATAACTTGCCCCAAGTTGAATGTGTTTTCATTCAACTTTTTCTTTCTCCCTCATATTTTTCGTCGATACATTTCCGGCAAACTTCTCCCCCTTTTTTTCCGTGGCACTAAGAATTGGCACACACAGCCAAATTGTGGGAATTTCGAGAACTAACACTAGTAGTCAGTATTGAGGGAAAAGAATTGGCACGGGTAGCCAAATTATGGGCAATTGAGAACTGACCCAGGTAGTCAATATCGTGGGAAGAGAATTGGCACGGGTAGCCATATTGTAGGTATTTAGAGAATTGGGACGGGTAGCCATATTGTGGGTATTTAGAGAATTGGCACGGGTAGCCATATTGTGGGTATTTCGAGAATTGGCATTGTTAGCCATATTGTGGGAATTTCGAGAATTGGCACTGGTAGCCATATTGTGGTGGGTGTATTCGAGATCAGTTCTTACAATGCAGTAAGAATTCGATAACAGAGATATGGGCTGTTTTATCCTGGGGACGACGTGGTTGATAGTCTGCTTGCACATTTTGGACAGTACCACGAAACATCTTAAAGAGAGCGACATGGTCGTGACTCAGCCAGTAAGTATTATTTCATGGCATTTATAATTGTTGCAAGTTACGGTAACAACATTTACTTTATGTGTGGAGGTGGGTGTGGAGCTTACATGTCTCGGAAAAAGTGAGATTCATGTGTTGGCTTGTTGTTCATGACTGTCTTCCTATTAACGTGCTTCGCTTCAAATGCATGTTGACATCTACTCCAATTTTCTCACGATGTAACAATTTTGATGAGGATCTCCTTCATACTTTCAGGGATTGCTCAAATTCGGTACTTTTGTGGCAACGCTTGGGTTTTGTTGATTGATCTTTTTGGAGTTCTAAGTCTTCCATGAACTAGTTGATGGCTAACTCTAACCTCCCCCAATGGTAGATTGTCCATGTCAGGCATTTCGTGGGCTTGGATTCTTTAGACTAAGATATTAAAGACTGGTATAATATGGCAGGTTCGAACGAGACAAATGACAATATTTCTACTTTTTAGTGAGTTTTATCAATGATTGGGCAAGTGAAGCTAAATTTTGATAAGCACTATGGATGGAATTGGTGTGATTCACAATCATGAAGGACTCTAACAATTGGGGTTTTCTTCTTGTTTTGGGATTGGCTCTACTTTCGGAGTAAAGTGTATGGTGGTGGAGCAAGGCCTTCTCATGGCCTAGGAGAGAGGCTTTCGTTCTATGTGATTGAGTGCGACTTTTTGGAGGTGGTGCAAATTATTATAGATAGTCTTGCGGCCATATTCTAGAAGTCTTCTGATGTGGTAAAATGAATTTGTTTGTTGCTTGCTCAAATATGGGTGGTCCATATTAGTTTCATGCCAAGGGAGACTAACTCTTTGATTGACTTTATGGTAAAGATTGGTGCACAATCAGATTCAAGGCTATTGTATTGGGAGTTTGCTCTTGCTGGCACGACTGTAATCATTGACATAGATCTTTTTTCCTAGTTTTGTTTTTATTCATTTCTGATGTACTAAAAAAACTGTATATGTCATCGTTGTATAATAAATAGTTTTTTCATCATTATATTTTATTTATAAACTATTTTTATTATTAACTTATTTCACATAATAATTTATATAAACTAAATATATTTTAGATTGTAATATATATACACTACTAATATAAAGATATATACGAAGATAATATATTATTAATTATTTATTTGTATTACTTATATTTTAAAGTCGATATTTAAATACAAATAGTAAATAATATAGTAATAATGTACAAAACTTACTATGCCAATACATATTTTTTTGTGTTAATATTTTACTCATTCATATATCACACATATGTTAATATTTTGTTGGCCCAGACCCCGGACAACCATCTAATTTGCACCACTTATAAAGTAGTGCAACTTCTTTTGTTTGCCTTATCCACAAATCAGAATCAACTAGCACAGAATTTGCTCAAAGCTCATAGCCTCAATGTCTGCCATTCAGCAATTCCACTGAGATCTGACTCTATTGTTTATATCACATTTACATGATGCCATTGCCACAACCCTATCATTTTAATGATAATAGCCAAAAGAACAAATGCTAAAAGACATATCTCCCTTATTGTGCAAACTTGCTAATGCGTTATTAGATTATATATATGCTCGGATAGCATTGTGGGGACTTTAAATTCTTTTTACCTCAAAAAGTTATCCATTTGCACTTTTCTTCATCCAATCCCAGCTTTCTTTCTTTTTTCTTATTCGTTTTAGTTCAATTGGGGAACTACCCCTATAACTAGTAATTTAGATAGTTCAATGGTGTATAGGCCGGTCCAATAAAGTTTGTAAGTTTTGTTCCCACATATAATTTGAAAAGCTCAATAAATAGTATCAGTTGTCCCATTATTTTCTATTTATTCCTATCCAAGCCATTCAAATATTGACGTGTAGGTAAGAAAAAAGAGGATTATGAGTAGGGATATTAAAGCTATAAAATAAAATTATATATCATTTTATATATGAAATAGTCAAGATAGGAATATGGATAAAGTTATGAAACAACTAATCTTTGTCCAAAGCTCAATAGTGAGTCAATTTTCTTAATACGATAAAGTAAACTTAAGTAAACTTTCTTGTAGTCTTCTAAGACAATATTTGATCTGATTTAGTTTAGGTTTACTTGGGGGAACCAGATCACCTGTCCTCAAAAACTTTATCTCTCTCTGTCTCCATCCAATCAAATTACACCAAGTAATATAATTCTTCATTTATGACTTTTCTATTTAATTAAATGATACATTTTAATTAATTTGGTACACCAATTAAGTCAGAAGATCTCATTCTTACTTGGGGTAGGCTCATTATGACATGTGTTTAGTTGGGATAAATTTTAATTGCTTAATTAGAGGTCTAAAGTTTAATGTGACAATATTAGTACTTGATAGAAAGAGTTTTACCCTCCATTTATAATGATCAAATAAAAGAATGTATAGGAAGTGCTACATAAAAAGTAAGTTTTAGTATAAAGTTATTAAAAAGTAACTTATAATCGTTGATTAGTTAATGTATATTAAGATATCAGCCAAATGATCTAAATATCAATCTAGTCTATCTTCTACATTTTACATTGAAGCTCACTCTTCATGACCTAAATCTAAACGAATAAGGTTTATGAGTCACCTCTTACTTTAATCATGTTTTTAATATTAGGTTAATATGATAAAATTTAATGAGGTAAGTCTTACAAAAATAAAATACAAACATTAATATATAAAGTTGGAAAATTTTCTCCTTCTCCGTTTTTTATCAACAAAGATTAGTATGTTAGTATTTATTGTGGATGAGATTCGAACATCAACCACCTTCATTCCACCCCTTTCAACCTCCTTCACTCCACCGTCCATTTCTTCTCTCTAACCATCAAATTACCTTATAACTCATTTTTGTTATGGTGAGACCCAAACCCACAACCTCCTACGCTTCATTCCATAAACCATTATCCTTAACAGAGGGAACACCTTATGCGTTTCATATCCTTATCCAACAGACCACCGTTCTCGTTCTGCATTTCATGTCCCTACTTGAATTTAATTCTATAATGATGATGATAAGAACTCAGTAAATTTATGGAAAGTGATATAACAATATGCAATCATCTCTAGTTAAACAATGACTGACACCAACGATCAACTACACTATCATTTTCCTGAACAAATGGAATAATGGTTACAAAAATTCAGTGCCAGCAAAGATATCATGTCTCAATCATCTTCCATTATGATCTTACAGATCTTAGAAGCTGACACTGTAGAAGTGGGATCCCAATCTCTGTGTTTCAGTCACAGCTTATCTTTTTCTGTGCACTCTTGGAACTTCCAACTTTAACATAGAAGCAAAACAAATTGAAACTCATTCAAAGTTCTTTGTTTCACCTAAAAATTACAAAATTATGACACCCTTTGATCAATTTTATGCCACACAAGCTGAAAAGATTGAGAACACCCACAAAACCATTATGACAGCTTCAAATCGGAAATTAAAATTGACACAATTATCTTCTAGCTACTTAGATTCAAGTCTCCAAGTCCATAACAAATATTGATAACCATATGAATATGATGAAAAAGTAGAGTGAAAACATAAAATAAAAGGAAGTTTATTTTATATTTTTTTAAAATAAGGATGAAATTTGTAAATATAATTGTAGAATAACCTTATAATATATAGGGATTTATAATTATATGGATATGACTCTTTTTGAAGAAAGCACAAGATTATGATTCTTATATATGAACAAATTAATAAGAACAAGAATTACATATCACATGGTAACTCTGAAATGCTCTCCAAGTGAGGCCTCCACACAGCAACACGTCCATTTCTTCTTGAATCTCTTTGCATGGAAAGCTTCTCAGTGAGTATATCACTCAAGTAACGATCAGAGACAAGAAAGCTACTCATAGAAATGTTGTTGATGTTGTTATTCTTTCTCTCATTATGCTCCTTCCTCTTCCTCCTCTTCAGCTCGCTCTTCTTTTTCGGCGGAGGAGGAAGGGGAACAAGGAAGTAAATTTTGCCACGCTGAAGCAGAGCTTCAGGTGGCACCTTTACAATCATGGGGAGAGACGCACAGCCGATGTCTGCTGCGACGACTGGGGTAGGCTTCTTGAGGATGTGCTTTGGATTTGCCTTCATCACATCAATGGCCTTGATGGTTCCATTGATTTCTTCAACTTTGCCATTAGAGTGCACTATTCGGATTACATCTAGTGCTCCACATGGGAGGATACAAGAGATGCAACACCTTATGCTTTTTCTCATGGCTTCTACTTCTTCCTTTGATGTTGGTATCTTAGTTCTCATAGGGAGAGAAAAGAGAATGAGTAAATATAAGGTGGGAAAGAAACGTTTTTGAAATTGTGTGCTATTTTATCTATTTTAACTTAATCTTCTATAAGAGTGGGAATCAACCACATAAAGAAATTGTGAACTTTTAAAAGGCAAAAATATCAAGAGGCTGTGATTATTGTTCTAAAGTTAGATATATTGAAGTCATGTTATACCATACAAAATATGATATCATATATGAATGAGATGGCAAGAGAATTTATTTCTCTTATATTAACTTATTTTAAAATTGATTAAGCTTAAAGTATGATGTTCTCTTTTAATTTATTTTTGGATTTTAATTTGGTTATTTAATAAAATAAAGCATCAATTAGAATCTATTTTATTTTTAGGTTTCAATTTGATTTTGTAATAAAACAAAGTGTAAATTTAGTTATCTATCTTTATAATGTTTGTCAATTTTACCCTTAACAATATTATTTTGATTTAATGCAAGAGACATTAATCAATGTCTTCATGTTAGAAAATACATATTTCAAAGATAAAAATGGATTTATGACAAATTAGACATGGTGTAAATCTAATTTACATTATTATGGTAGAAGTGTGAAATTGACATATATTAAAAAATGAGTGAGTAAACTGAAACTTATAAAGGATGAATGCCCATTGATTAATTTTCAATTACTATCACACTTTGCTTCTTTTCCATTTCAAATCAAATTTGTACACTTTGTTATTAATTTTATTAATAAGTCTTGTTTTTTTTTAAATTGACTTATTCAAAAATTTATTAATACTAGGCTCCTTTTATTTATTTATTTGAAGCCCCATTTTCTTTTCTTTTTTTAATTTTTTGCCTTCGAATAAATGGAAGAAGTACTTTTGGTGCAGTGCATACTTGATGAAATTCAAGGTGTGAATAATTGCACAACACCTATAGTTAGCCTTCTAATCCATTATTTGGGGACCCTACCCTCACTCACTTCATCTCCTTTTGTGAGTTCAATACTATTAGGTTTGGGTTAAAAGATTGAGATACTCATAGTCTATTGAATGATGGGACTGCATAGCAATGGAAAACTTGGAACAACTTTTGAATATGTCACGACTAGACTCACGTGTATCATTAAAAAGTTGACAAGTGTTAACCCATGTGAATATTTACATTAAAGTTTAGGTGATGAATCCGGTAATGTAGGGCCAATGAAAGAGAATGGAATTTGTTTGTTTGGGAAAAAATGCAAGCATGAGGGCTAGGAAATGGGGTATAGAGGAGAGAAGATCTTCTTTTGAGAGGAGTTTGTGATCTTTCAATATCCCCAAGCAAAATCATGTGGGTAGTGGTTTTCATTGGAAATTAAAGTGAGGTGTGATGGATTTCTCACTTAGCTTCTTCTCTATTGGATTTTAGATTTGTGAAGTGCTTTGACTAGACATATTTTTTTGTCTACTAGCCATATGACCAAGAACTACCTTCCTAATGCTTTATATCCATTTCACTTTCTTTTCATACATGGAATGTCATTTTTCGTGCATTGTAGATTGAATTGAATTCAAATGGACTTACCTTTCTTTTAGGGTACGTATTTCTATGATGGAACTTCATAATTTTAATTTTAATATTAATTTTGTTAGCATTTCTCATTAGAGTCATAAATTTTATATATCTCTTATGTAAAGAACAAAAGTGTGTGTGTATGGGAGAGAATTAAAAAGCGGAGGAAAGATTGTACTTCTAATATTTGATTCCCAATACTCACACTTCATATCATCTTCACTTCCAAAAGGCTAATGCTTGCTAGTGATGGCTGGGATAGTAATAATCAGTCATAACAACTCATATAACGACTTATAAGGTGGTCAAGTAATAATGGTGAAAAGTTTAAGAAATAAAGTGATAAGGAAATTGAGGATTCAAATTTCACCTATTATAAAATATTTATTTATAAAAAACAATGCATAATATAGCAACAAAATCAGTTATGATAATGATGAAATTGTAATATATTTTTTATTGTATTGTCCCTTAATGTGGGTCTAATCCACATGTGATCCAGCACATCACAATTCTTGAGGTATAGGAGAAGAAATAAAGACTAATTATTTTATGAGTGTAATATTTATGTAAAATTTTATATACAATTATTATATTATTTATCATTCATATATCTTATTTATATTTATCACCCAATAATTATTAAATATAAATGATTGATGTTGCACTGAAATGTAACAAATTCTTATACTATCAGTAAAAATATTTTTTCTTTTATTATATAATTCTCCGGAATTGTCATATTCATTTTTAGTCTAAAAGAGGTTTCACTCGAATTCTTAATTCATGCTTCAATTTTATTCTTAATTTTGATGAAGTTATTGATTTATTTTGAGATAATGCTAGTATGGCATGATATTATGATAAAAAAGATATATGTAGTATAAGACTTTTTTATATTGTCACTGAATAATCTATTATTTATATTTAATTGTTATCGATTTCAAAATTAAAGTAATATAAATGAATATAATTTTTTACACTAACAAACCACATATATCACAATCTCATATTATTTGTATGGTTCAATGTTGTAAATTTTAATAATTTCTTCGGTAAAATTAACCCCTATTATCATAAGTATGGACCATGTATATATATTCCTTCTGGAAAAGTAATGGACCATGTACTTCAAATGGGCTGGTGAAAGACAATTGAACTAGAGCATGACCATTTATGTTCAATACAAATTATTTTAGCAAGGATTATTTTTAGGGTATAAAGTATCTTATAGTATAATAAGATAAATAATCTTTTATAGCCACTAAAATCATGACATATATTAGATTTAATCATTTTTTACAAAAAATATTTTTAAATCTAAACAAAACAGACGAGAGGAGATAAATTATCTCAAGATAGGAGGAGATAAGCTATCTCATGCTATGAGGAGATAAATTATCTCATGATATGAGAAGATAAGTTATTTCATGGTATGATGAAAGACTTTATTCTCTTACTTGATAACCTAGAAAAAATTTAGTATTCACAAAAAAATGGTTAAAAATAGTCGTGGAGCAAGAAGTGAGTTGTTCAATCAAAAGAACTAAATGTACTTTTAATTTTTGGTAATTTTATCATTTTTTTCCTCATTTACTTGTTACCTAATTTTATTTTAGTCTAGTTTTAAGTTTAACAAATTATTATTAATAAAAAACCATTAGGCACACTTGACCAAACTATCTTTTGGACCTAAATATTCAACCTTACACCGAACAACAAAACTCCAACTAAAGCCCAATGGATAAAATTAAAAGTATATAAACAACTACAGAATTCATTAAAGGTCTGTTTGCAAGTTAATATTTGAAGGGCAAATGAGATAAGATAAAGATTTATGAACCATAAAATATATTTATGAGATAGTTCTCAAATCTTCCATTTTACTTCATTTTTCTCTAAAAATTAATTCGCACACAAACTCTAAAAAATATGGGATAGAAATCGGAAAAAGTCACTTAGCCACATTTATCAGAGGAGGCTAAGAAATGTGTTGATCGTGTAGCAAACATGAGTCTTACTCATGAATCATGATACTCATCTATCTGTATTTGAGGAAACCCTAGGGAGGGGGTGCCTTTGTTGTTTTGTGATGTAATGAGGTGTCTACCACAACCTGGCCTAACCCAAAAAAAACACTAAATTTGTTTTAAATAAAGGGCAACAATAGTACAATACCTAATAACATAAAAGAAAATTACACTGACACCATCATGTCATGTGTGACTAAAATATGCCTCACACCTTTATTATTTCATATTCACATAAACTTATTTCTTAAAATTTAACTTCCAATTATTTTCTAGTTGAGATGGATAAATAGGACGAAATGAGCATCAACCTTCTTTAAAAATTGACGTTGTATAGGTGGACTAGAACATATCTACCTTGTATGGTTTGTTTGTAAGTTGAGTTTTAGAGGAAAATAAATGAAATAATTTCAAAATGATCTCATAGATATATTTCATATTTCTAAAGCTTTCTTCTTTCCTTCAAAACCCAACTCGCAAACAACACCTTAGGGTCTTTGCAAGTTGAGATTTTTAGGGAAATAGAAGACTTTGAAGTTATCTCATCAATATATTTTATGACTCTCAAGCTTTCAATTCCATTTTTCTTCAAAAGTGAACTCATAAATAGACTATAAGGACAAATTGAATTTTTTTTGAAGGAGTAGGAAGAGAAAGAAAAAATTTCACAATCATTTTATAAATGTATTATTTTATGGTTCTCAAACCTTACTTTTTTTTTTCAAGACTTCTTGGGCCAATCTTTTTACCAGGGCACATTTATTTGTATCTCGCATAGTAGTTTTTATCTTCACTAAATACAAATTACCCTAAGATACATGGACAAAATCATTATTCTTATGCCAACTTTTTTACCAGATCACATTTATTTGTACCCTAAGATAAAAAGTATTGAGTTTTCAACTCCCAAATGAAACCTAATAAACTACAAGAAAAAATCCATTATTCTTATACCAATTTTTTTTAGCAGTGCACATTTATTTGTATCTCGCATAATACCTTTTATCTTCACTGAATGCAAATTACCCTAAGATACATAGACAAAAACATTGGACACAAAATTGTGTCCGAAGTTCTTTTCCATAAGGTCATAGAACAAATGCGACTTGCAAAAACGCCATCAATTATTTTATTGAAGCACCACAACCAAAGTAGTACACATACATAATGTATGTTTAACGAGCATATTAGTTTTGGAGAAAAGGGTAAGCCCAAAACAACATTACAAAAATGGCGTTGCTATAATTAATCCACTAATTAAGTGGACGAAAATGACGAAACCTCTTTGATTGGGTAACCTGCCAAACCATTGATCCCACATACCCCATAAGGCCATTCAGAACTAACATTTCTTTTCAGCAAGAGGTAACCTTTGTCTCCCCAACCTTTTCCCCATGAGTTCTTCACAATCCAATAATCTTCACCATCCTCTGAACCATAACCCACAATTAAAACAACAAGATTTGTGTTTCTTGAATCCTTTGAGCAGAACTCACCATCATAGATTCCCTGATAAAAAATTGAAACCAATAAACTTACAAAATTAGCACACTTTTTATGTAACACTCAACCTTGACATGCAACCCCGAACTCATGAATTTACTGCTCATGTCATTCTAAAGTTTAAATATCCATGTAATATTTTATTCCCTAAAGGAGCCTTTCCGACTAGAACTCATGATCTCAATCTTAGTGAGAGCATCTTAATGGAATCAATGATTAAAAGTCTCTAAGATCATGGGGTCAAGTCGCAGAAACCTCATCTAAGGAGAGTAAAATACGGCAGGAGTATATAATAGGTTTAGGAGGTTGTCGCATGTCAATACTGAGGTGTTACTCTCAATTTTATTGTAGATGAAGTTCGTGTCTCCATGTCTCTACCCAATCAACTTTCTTCAAGTAATAAAAAATGTTCCTCTAAATTTTTTTTAATTTTATTTTTAATTATATGGTACTTTTCTATTAGACCAGGACAAATGAGTAGTTATTGTCAATATTGTGAAATCTGAGTCGAACGTCAAACCGGCAGAGGCCCGGTATTAGGTTTAACGGGTTTAAACGATTAAATCGTTCGGTCTGATCGGATGATTCCATACATAATTAATAATTTTTATCTATAAATATATAGTTATATATAAATGTGAAATTTTATAGAATTAATAATTATTTATAATTATATTGAAGTAATAATATCATTATTTTTTTTTGGATGGTAGTAAAACAAAATACTATACCAGTGTTCCATTTTTTTTAAGTGAATCGTCCGGTTAACTTCCAAGTTAATTCGGTTTAATCGAGTTTAATACAGTCGGACCGAAATTTCCCCCATTTCAAAACGATCCAACTCTCATTCGATTAAGACTACAATAAAAAGTCATTTTCAAGTCCGATCAGCAATCAAAAACCAGTCAGACCATCCAGTCTGGTCCAATTCTCACAACACTCGTTATTGCAACATTTGTAATTTTGATTGCGACAATGACAAGGTGAAAATTTTGTGATTAAAAAAATGCTTTTAGTTTGTTGGGTCTGACTCAATTCAATGCAATATGGTGTATTTAAATGAGGTCCAATTTTTTGATGTTACATTCCAATGCATATACGTCAGTGTAATTTGATGTTATATTACAATCATGGCTTGATTGCAAACTCATCCCAACTACAATATTGAGACAAAATTGTTAAATTTGAATAATCTTCCCAAATCTTAATCACCTTCTTCTAAAAAAAATAGTTGTTAAATAATAAAATGAGAATAAAATATCTCATAGGAGATAATTTATTTCTTTTAAACCAGTAAAAATATGACATATGTCTTATGTTTTATTTAGTTTAAGAAATATTTTTGTAAAAAATAATTAAATTAGATACATATCACAATTTTAGTATTTAGAGATGATAATTTATCTTTTTATATTAGGTGATAGTTTATTCCCTAATAAAAATAAGAAAATTATACTTACACCAGTGTAAGATTGAAGGCCAGTTGCATCCAAGCTCACACTAACAGGTTGCTTACTAGCACGACATAAGAGAGCTTCTTCTGATCCATCTAAAACTAGAAGATTATCAATACTAACAGCCTTGTTTGCATTCTCCTTCAACATAAATTAACAAACAAACCATAAATTAGATAATAGCTAAACAAAAATATCTAATTTAATAACTCCACAATCAAATTAACATGTTGAAAAAGGTTTTTAATTTTTATACATAAGCATGCATGGTGAGAAAAGATTAAACCATGTACCTTGCAAGTGCCATTTTTAGCTATGTAAGGATAATCAGCTTCTGTATCAATCCCACCATTATTTATAACATAACCAAAAGCATTGAAGTAATAGCCTCCAGCACAACCCTTGCTAGCAGGGTCACAGTCCACTAGTTCTTGAACTGATAGGGGAACAAGCTTGTTGGTGATGATTTTATGTAGTCCTTCAATGGCTCCAGTAACAGAGAATGCCCAATGGCTTTCTGAGAAATTAAGGTGCTACATTAGTTCAAGATAACCACACTTAACACATATAGCAAGTATTGCAAAAATGTATGCTTTGTATATCATAGGTCCTACTTGGTAATTAATTGGTCAGCATTTATTATAAACTTTAATGAGGTGAGCCTAAATAGAAAGTTTGTTTGCCTTAGTGACACTGGAAAATAATCTCTTTTCTTGCAAAGGTAAGATTACTACATCTATGTTACTTAGACCCTAATAGGTGCGAGCTACCAACAGGTATTTAAGTAGGACTTATATCCCAACATACTCCTAAACAAAAGCTTGCCGAACTAGGCTGCCTATCTTTAACCTGTGATTAAAGGGCATTTATTGACCCATAATAACAGTCTGAAGAGAAGTTAGATTTTAGCTGTGATATCATGTTAATGTTTCTTCTTAAAACCAATTGATAATGAGCAGAATAATCCAACATGTATTTAAACTATGCCTAAAAGAATGAGGCCAAGGATATTAGACTTATTTCCCAACACTAACTTAGTGTAATGGGCTACCCTTTTTACACATTTTCAATAGTGTATTAATCCTTACTTAATTGAATGGAAATGTAAACTTATATACTCAGTCCACCAAAGAGTCAAAGTTATACTCTGAAGCTCTGAACTATATGCATGTTTATTGTTTAGTTCATGTGCAATACTGCAACTAAAAGTATATGCTATATCAGAAGAGATATTATAAAAATACATGCTAATTAATAATAAAAACTTTGTTGAAGAATACTATTATAAAATCTTACGGCAATTCCCTTGGTCCCTAACCTCAGTCACAGCTCCCTTTTCCCTCCAATCTACAGAAGATGGAAGATTTTCACATGATTCATCATCTTCATCATCATGCACCTTTTTATTATCCCATTTGGAGGGCTTTTCTATCTCATGTAAATAAGTCTTTTTGAACTCCTCAGGACTCATATCAGCAAATTTGTTCAAACCCAAATGATATTGCAACAGTGACTTTCTCTTTGCATTCTTCTCATTGATATACAACAAGTTCCTTTGAAAAATCTTGAATCTGCTTGATTCCTCTTCTGGGTTTCCATATTCTCTCCCATGCTCCTTCTGCCACAGTTGGAATAGTTGTAAAACTTCTTCCCCTGAGGAAGAAAACTTGCTCAGCTGGTCATTGTGCAAAATGGAGTACTCATTACTAGGCATAGCAAATGAGAGACATATGAGGGAAGTAGTATAGAGGAAGAAAAATTGAAATAACTTAGTCATTTTTAAAGCCATCATTAACACAGAGAGTTATGACTTATGAGTGTTGTAGTGATGCCATTATAATGTAGTAAGCCAACATATATATAGAGTCTATGCTTAAGTTGCATCAGCCTTCACCAGCCACAACTTCGGTAAATCTCTAGGTACCATTGGACACTTACTATATCATACACCATTCCTTGTGTTTTTGTAAGAGTCACATATGATTAAAAATAAATGATAGATGATACAGTAATATATAAAACTCATACATTGTTTGTGAATACATTTTTTTCTCTTTTATGAAATATACTATTTTTGAGAACTCTCATGGACAAAATTATATTAGCCCAAGTTCATTGTTATATCTTTTACCAATTAACATTTAGATCCCATGTCCACATTCTCATATCACTTTATATCTCATCAAGTTAGGAAGTTTCATTCATGTCACACTTTTTCCTTAACATTACACTTGTTCGTTGTATTGGGACATTGGGTTGAGGTACTAGAATATCATTGTCTTTTGTGAACTCTAATTAGATGTGCAATAGCTTATACTCCTAATATAATAATCTGTCAAGTTAATAAATTACTCCTAATATCCTTTATGCTTATAGTCAATATTGCTCACTGGTTGGTTGCTTCCACCCCCAACACAAATTATTCCATAGGATAAGACCAAATTTGTCACATTTTAGTTGTGTTTGGTTCCCACTTGGCTATGAAGAGTATTGGAAACTAATTTCTAGTTAATTGATGTAAGTTTTATTTTTTTCAAACTCTTTTTCATACAAACAAACATTTATTAATATAATACTTAAGAAATTTAGTTTTTCTTTTCTATAAGTATTTTTTATTAAAACGGCAAAGGATTAGCCTAAACATCATAGTGAAAATTAGACTCGGGTTGGAAAGCCCCACAAACTATAGGATACAAGATTCAACTCACATCAACATATAAACAAGAGAAAATTTAGTTATCTTCCCATTATATACGCTGGCCTTTTGATTAGAATAATATTTTTTGTTCAATAAAAATATACAATAAAAAAAGGATACTTTCCAAAATATACAATAAAAAAGGATACTTTCTTTTATGAATAAAGAGAAAGGAATGGGGATCACATATCCTCATTCATGTCTCATTTGGTGTTCCAAGCTAATGAGAAAGTTCTATTCATTTAAAAAGGAAAAATTATAAAAACAAAAATTAATATTTTAATATTATTTTATTAAATTTAATTAATTCGGGACATAAAGACAAAAAAATTATGAGACAAATAATCATTGTCCAAAGAAAATCTTTCCAAGGAAGATTTTATAATTTCTTCCTAGATATAAGTTATTGCTTCATAATATTTAGGTATTATCAAATAACACATATCAAATATATTTCTAATAATTACACTATGTATTTTTTATTCTTTCCACTATTATTTTTATTTAAGAATTAATGACGACTAATGATTCATTCAAAAATGCATAGATTGTTTTCTCATTCCAACAAGCCTTTTATTTTCCACATATTTGAATGAAGTGGTAACTTCAGAAATGGGTACAATTTTTTTTAATAAATATGAAGTAATAATTACTTTTACATATTTTTCTTAAACGGTGTGAATTAGGTGAAAATGACTAATAAGTAGGAATAAATAGAAGAAAGAAAAATTATGTTGGTAAATAACACAACACGAGAATTGGATACCGTGTATTATAGATAAATGTTTATATAAATAATAAAAAATGTCTATGAAATGAATATGAATTATGCCATATCTATTACCGTGTTGTTAAGAATAAGTGTTCACGTTGAGGATAAATGAATAAAATGAAAACTATTTAAATAGATGAACTAATAAATTCTATGCCTCAAGATTCTAGATTAAGAAATGATGTCAGTTTCACTTATTATAGTTTTATGCCTAAAAACAAAATTGATGTTGAATGTGCTATACTAAGTAAACGGAAGTGGGTTGATTATTGCCACATTTATTTTGTGTTCTGCTTTATTTGTGGTCCAATGGAGTCCGTGAGATGCATCATTTTGGACACATGCCATCCAAAATTGACACATTTGTTATTCTATCATAGATGTATGGTTAGTGTAAAAATTTATATATAATTCATAGATTATTTATTATTCATTTATATTATTTTTTTGAAAACACCATAATTATGTAACATAAATAGTAGATGATATATAATATATAATTGCATACATTTTTTAATTATTTTATTCGCACGAGTTTAATGTTAACTTATCTAGGTTTTCCAATCAAAATATATCATTATTGTTTTGATGTTTGAAACCATGATATTTTTTAAAGACAATATACATTCCTTTTCACCTTATTTCTACATATTTCTTTTCAACGTAATTTCAATTAGATTAAATGAGGTTATTTTCATTAAAATTTTACACCATTTCATAATTTCTTAAATTATATGAATAATCTTAATCATCAATAAATATATATGGAAAGGAGAAACTACTACAGTGACATCTCTAATTTAAGTCATTTTTTACTTTTGAAAATTAATGTGCAGCAAAAAGACATAGAATCAGCCATTTCGGAATATATATCTTCAGAACGTACACATTAGCCGAATCCGTGAATGAGATAATAAGGTTGATAAGTGAGATGGATTCCAAATAAAAAAATCATAAATAATTTTTTTTTTAAAATAAACGTGTTATATATTGTTTTTATATGATAAATTTATTACCAATCATTTATATTTATGTGTTAACTTTTATTAACAATAAAAATTAATAAAAAAAATGATGTATGATAATCCAACTATAAAAATATGAGCTTGGACAAGTTTTAGTGAAATTATATAAATCATCTCTCACTTTTTTATACTTACATAATCCTCATAGTTTTTATACTTTATTACACTGACCACTCCTGCATGAAAAATATATGTAATATTTTAAATAAAAAATATGATAATGCAATTAAGTTAAACAAAACATGATATATTGTTGTTACAAAATACATCAACAGTTTTAAACAGATATTGTTTAAATCGCTCTTATACTTTATCATAATGAACCAAAAATAATAAAGAGGTATTGACTCATATATTATTTGGACTTGTCTCCAAAATATACCATATTTTGGTTAACTTAATTGCATTGATCACATTTTTTGTTTAAAATATTACACTTATTTCTCGTACATAGATAATCAGTATAATGAAAATATAAAAGTTAAAGGTTTATATAGGCGTAAAAAAGTGAGAAATAATTTGTATAGTTTCACTAAAACTCAGATAATATCAATATTATATATGATGTACCATACAAAAACAATATACATAATTCATACTCTATTGGTCTGTAGATTTTTTGGGCCGCATAAATCTTAATTCACAACTAAAAACAGACGTAGACCGTTCAACTCTAGGAGTGAGTGACACGTTGGTGACTGTAGATCGTGATTAAGTGAAATATCCTAAGAAGTGATGTATATCATATCCTATTATTAGCGGTTGCCGATAACCATAAAATTACAGCTCCTGCAAGAAAAAGAAACCATAAAATCAGATTTCATTTTGATTAACTCTTGCCTTTTTTGTAATACAGGCTAATTATGTTTTGAGAAGTAATTTAATCTTCGAATCAAGTATTTTTATAAGCAAAGTGTGCTTTAGAATATTCAACATAATTTTTATTATGTATTTCAAGTAGAAGTAAGATATGGCATCTAGAAGTTACACATAGAAAATAAATGGATAATTAAGTATTGTATAACTGGAAATGACTTGTACACTTCCTACATTGGGAATTTGGGTTCATATTTGGCACAAAGCTAAGTCTATTTATATTTCTATACATATTTCTTTTGGAGAGATAAGGAAAATGTACATTTCAGGATTTGAATCTAGTATTTCACTTTATATTTTGGAGCTTAACCAACTAAACATATGAAGACAAGACTATTTATATGCTTGTTCCTTATCTCATTATATGCATCTCTATGCATAACCATTTTGAAAATTTTAAAATATTAGGCATTTGAACAAAGCGTCCAAAAGCTGCTTTGCATCTTTTTTTTCCTATTCATTATTTGATTAGGTAGTCTCCCATAATAATTTTTATTTAAATATATTTTTAATCATTGTAAAATATGATCATTTTTTAGTCCCTCTAAAATTATTACCTTAAGTTGCTTGTACAATTTTTAATAACTTTTGAAAATAATGATTCTACCCATTTTAGGTAGCGAAAAAAACATCAAATTTTGACTTCAAACTAAATAACAACCATTCATTCTGCCTATCCTGAAATGTAATGAGACATTAAAAGACTATTTTTTTATACCAGCATGCTAAGAGAGTAATTCATCACAATCATCAATTTTCATTTCATTATTCAAGTGTATCATAATCAACTCTTTTTTGTACTACAACCTTACTTTTATCCCCTTTTACTTTTCTAGTATAACATCATTCATCTTTTATTTTTTCTCATTTTATGAGGTTTTGGTATTTCTTGAACAATATCAATATGAAAATTATACAAGTTATGTGTTATCCTTTGGTTGATTCCATACACCATGTCTAAATCCCCCATCTAGAGTCCTAGTATAATAAGATGATTTTCAAACTGTAATACACTAAATAATAATTAACTGCCACTCGTCGGAGTAGGTTGTCACATCCTACTTCAGGCTCTGTTAACTTTATTTAGCCTTGAACTTAAGTTGCTTAAAATAGATGTTTTGATATGACAAGTGAACTAAGGTGTAGGTTATATTTTTTTAGTTCACTTGTCAAGAATTTAAGAAGAAACATTCTTTTGGATCTTCAAATCAAACTTTAGGTGATCAATCTAAAACCACATTAAGAATTTCTTAAAGAATCAAAATAGCCAAATAAATAACTTACATAAATGAAGAAGATGAAGAGTACAAGAAAGTTACACCATAGTCCAACTTTTAGGAATATTAGCTAACCATCCAAAGATTAGATGCTTTTGGTTCCAAATGAGGTTACAAAATCATATTTTTGCACCTCATTTGACAACTCTATTCCCTTTGAATTTCTATGAAATAAAAACCTCAGAACAACCTAAGAAAGAGTAGAACCGAAAATGGAGAGAAAATGGTATGTACAATGATGTAAAAGTGAAGAAATGGGTGTGCCTTTTATAAGAGATGGGAGGGCTGCCTGACCCCCTTTCCAGGCCGCCTGACCCCTATATCTGACTCATGGAAGCTAGCTTGGACAACCTATTATGGGCTAGGCTACATGCATGGTGACACCTCCTACTTGCTTGTGTGAGGAATGAGGTCATAAACCTGGCTCAGAAGCTAGCTTTGACTAGTTGCTTGGCTTGTAACATCATTCATGACATATCCATTCCTTTAGGCCAAACAACCATTTTTATGGTGGGTCAGGCGCCTGACTGACCTGGTCCAAACTCAGTTGCCTGCTTGAGTAGTATGCATGACCTGGTGCATGCTTAGCTACCTGCTTGAGCAGCCTACCTGACTTGATGCATGCTCAACTGCGTGCTTGAGCAGCCTGGTTAACCTGGCCTAGTGCTTGGTGCTTGGCTGAACTACTTTCTGCTTGGCTGGACAACTTTCTGCTTGGCTGGACAACTTTGTGAGCAGCTTTTCTTTGACTTTAATTTCTTCCAACCAAGACCAAGTTGCTTAGTCATGCTTAAGTTTAAGCATACACCTTACCATGCTTAGTTTTAAGCATACACCTTACCATGCTTAGTTCTAAGCACACATGTGTCATGTATTTTGACTTGATTTCTTCAAGGTGAGGTAAGCTTTCTTTCTTCAAGCCTAAGCATTCTTTTTTGGTCCAATTTCTTATGAAACTCAAAAAAACTTGGACAAGAGATGATAAAAAATTATATTATTTAAACACACAAAATTTATCTAAAAACTATTGAATTAAGTTGGGTTTCACATTTTTGCATAGGATAAGTGCTATGAAAAGTGTATGACAATTAGTTACTTTGGCACCTATCACATTGACCCCGAGTTAATGAGGTCAGAGGCGAAAAAGTACTTCGAAAATCATTTTTGTGAGCATAGTCAGGTCAACAATGAGCCTTGTGAAGTGGATACACCGACTATTTCCCAAATGGGGGGTTGTTGCCCTAACAGCCCCGGTAACGAAGGAGGAGGTTACTAATGCTATTATGATTATGAAAGCCTTCGTAGGCCCTTGTCCGGATGGCTTCCAACCTGATCTTTTTCAAGAAGTACTAACAAATTGTGGGTGATGATATTTGGAGGCTAATCTCTGATGCATTCAAGTTTGGAGGGTAATCTCTGATGCATACAAGTTTGGAGGCTAATCTTTTATCATTCTTATTCCTAAGGTTAGTAACCCTACCTCCCTGAAGGAGCTCTAACCTATTAGTCTGTGTAATGTTGTTTACAAGGTTATTACTAAAATCTTGGTGAATCGTTTGAAGCCTTTTTTGGATGAGTTAGTTGGTCCTTTTCAAAGCAGCTTCATCCCGGGAAGAGGTACTTCTGACAATATTATTCTGGCACAAGAAGTGATGCATCATATTCACAAAACGAAGGCTAAAAGGGGTGTTTTGGCTTCCAAGGTGGATTTAGAAAAGACGTATGTCATAGTTCACTAGGATTTCCTTCAACATACCCTCTTGGATTTTGGTTTTCCAACAACCACTATCAATCTTATTATGTGGTTTGTCTGATATGGGAAGGTGTCTCTGTTGTCGAATGGTTTTAGGCTGAATTCTTGAAATTTTATAGAATTAATAATTATTTATAATTATATTGAAGTAATAATATCATTATTTTTTTTTGGATGGTAGTAAAACAAAATACTATACCAGTGTTCCATTTTTTTTAAGTGAATCGTCCGGTTAACTTCCAAGTTAATTCGGTTTAATCGAGTTTAATACAGTCGGACCGAAATTTCCCCCATTTCAAAACGATCCAACTCTCATTCGATTAAGACTACAATAAAAAGTCATTTTCAAGTCCGATCAGCAATCAAAAACCAGTCAGACCATCCAGTCTGGTCCAATTCTCACAACACTCGTTATTGCAACATTTGTAATTTTGATTGCGACAATGACAAGGTGAAAATTTTGTGATTAAAAAAATGCTTTTAGTTTGTTGGGTCTGACTCAATTCAATGCAATATGGTGTATTTAAATGAGGTCCAATTTTTTGATGTTACATTCCAATGCATATACGTCAGTGTAATTTGATGTTATATTACAATCATGGCTTGATTGCAAACTCATCCCAACTACAATATTGAGACAAAATTGTTAAATTTGAATAATCTTCCCAAATCTTAATCACCTTCTTCTAAAAAAAATAGTTGTTAAATAATAAAATGAGAATAAAATATCTCATAGGAGATAATTTATTTCTTTTAAACCAGTAAAAATATGACATATGTCTTATGTTTTATTTAGTTTAAGAAATATTTTTGTAAAAAATAATTAAATTAGATACATATCACAATTTTAGTATTTAGAGATGATAATTTATCTTTTTATATTAGGTGATAGTTTATTCCCTAATAAAAATAAGAAAATTATACTTACACCAGTGTAAGATTGAAGGCCAGTTGCATCCAAGCTCACACTAACAGGTTGCTTACTAGCACGACATAAGAGAGCTTCTTCTGATCCATCTAAAACTAGAAGATTATCAATACTAACAGCCTTGTTTGCATTCTCCTTCAACATAAATTAACAAACAAACCATAAATTAGATAATAGCTAAACAAAAATATCTAATTTAATAACTCCACAATCAAATTAACATGTTGAAAAAGGTTTTTAATTTTTATACATAAGCATGCATGGTGAGAAAAGATTAAACCATGTACCTTGCAAGTGCCATTTTTAGCTATGTAAGGATAATCAGCTTCTGTATCAATCCCACCATTATTTATAACATAACCAAAAGCATTGAAGTAATAGCCTCCAGCACAACCCTTGCTAGCAGGGTCACAGTCCACTAGTTCTTGAACTGATAGGGGAACAAGCTTGTTGGTGATGATTTTATGTAGTCCTTCAATGGCTCCAGTAACAGAGAATGCCCAATGGCTTTCTGAGAAATTAAGGTGCTACATTAGTTCAAGATAACCACACTTAACACATATAGCAAGTATTGCAAAAATGTATGCTTTGTATATCATAGGTCCTACTTGGTAATTAATTGGTCAGCATTTATTATAAACTTTAATGAGGTGAGCCTAAATAGAAAGTTTGTTTGCCTTAGTGACACTGGAAAATAATCTCTTTTCTTGCAAAGGTAAGATTACTACATCTATGTTACTTAGACCCTAATAGGTGCGAGCTACCAACAGGTATTTAAGTAGGACTTATATCCCAACATACTCCTAAACAAAAGCTTGCCGAACTAGGCTGCCTATCTTTAACCTGTGATTAAAGGGCATTTATTGACCCATAATAACAGTCTGAAGAGAAGTTAGATTTTAGCTGTGATATCATGTTAATGTTTCTTCTTAAAACCAATTGATAATGAGCAGAATAATCCAACATGTATTTAAACTATGCCTAAAAGAATGAGGCCAAGGATATTAGACTTATTTCCCAACACTAACTTAGTGTAATGGGCTACCCTTTTTACACATTTTCAATAGTGTATTAATCCTTACTTAATTGAATGGAAATGTAAACTTATATACTCAGTCCACCAAAGAGTCAAAGTTATACTCTGAAGCTCTGAACTATATGCATGTTTATTGTTTAGTTCATGTGCAATACTGCAACTAAAAGTATATGCTATATCAGAAGAGATATTATAAAAATACATGCTAATTAATAATAAAAACTTTGTTGAAGAATACTATTATAAAATCTTACGGCAATTCCCTTGGTCCCTAACCTCAGTCACAGCTCCCTTTTCCCTCCAATCTACAGAAGATGGAAGATTTTCACATGATTCATCATCTTCATCATCATGCACCTTTTTATTATCCCATTTGGAGGGCTTTTCTATCTCATGTAAATAAGTCTTTTTGAACTCCTCAGGACTCATATCAGCAAATTTGTTCAAACCCAAATGATATTGCAACAGTGACTTTCTCTTTGCATTCTTCTCATTGATATACAACAAGTTCCTTTGAAAAATCTTGAATCTGCTTGATTCCTCTTCTGGGTTTCCATATTCTCTCCCATGCTCCTTCTGCCACAGTTGGAATAGTTGTAAAACTTCTTCCCCTGAGGAAGAAAACTTGCTCAGCTGGTCATTGTGCAAAATGGAGTACTCATTACTAGGCATAGCAAATGAGAGACATATGAGGGAAGTAGTATAGAGGAAGAAAAATTGAAATAACTTAGTCATTTTTAAAGCCATCATTAACACAGAGAGTTATGACTTATGAGTGTTGTAGTGATGCCATTATAATGTAGTAAGCCAACATATATATAGAGTCTATGCTTAAGTTGCATCAGCCTTCACCAGCCACAACTTCGGTAAATCTCTAGGTACCATTGGACACTTACTATATCATACACCATTCCTTGTGTTTTTGTAAGAGTCACATATGATTAAAAATAAATGATAGATGATACAGTAATATATAAAACTCATACATTGTTTGTGAATACATTTTTTTCTCTTTTATGAAATATACTATTTTTGAGAACTCTCATGGACAAAATTATATTAGCCCAAGTTCATTGTTATATCTTTTACCAATTAACATTTAGATCCCATGTCCACATTCTCATATCACTTTATATCTCATCAAGTTAGGAAGTTTCATTCATGTCACACTTTTTCCTTAACATTACACTTGTTCGTTGTATTGGGACATTGGGTTGAGGTACTAGAATATCATTGTCTTTTGTGAACTCTAATTAGATGTGCAATAGCTTATACTCCTAATATAATAATCTGTCAAGTTAATAAATTACTCCTAATATCCTTTATGCTTATAGTCAATATTGCTCACTGGTTGGTTGCTTCCACCCCCAACACAAATTATTCCATAGGATAAGACCAAATTTGTCACATTTTAGTTGTGTTTGGTTCCCACTTGGCTATGAAGAGTATTGGAAACTAATTTCTAGTTAATTGATGTAAGTTTTATTTTTTTCAAACTCTTTTTCATACAAACAAACATTTATTAATATAATACTTAAGAAATTTAGTTTTTCTTTTCTATAAGTATTTTTTATTAAAACGGCAAAGGATTAGCCTAAACATCATAGTGAAAATTAGACTCGGGTTGGAAAGCCCCACAAACTATAGGATACAAGATTCAACTCACATCAACATATAAACAAGAGAAAATTTAGTTATCTTCCCATTATATACGCTGGCCTTTTGATTAGAATAATATTTTTTGTTCAATAAAAATATACAATAAAAAAAGGATACTTTCCAAAATATACAATAAAAAAGGATACTTTCTTTTATGAATAAAGAGAAAGGAATGGGGATCACATATCCTCATTCATGTCTCATTTGGTGTTCCAAGCTAATGAGAAAGTTCTATTCATTTAAAAAGGAAAAATTATAAAAACAAAAATTAATATTTTAATATTATTTTATTAAATTTAATTAATTCGGGACATAAAGACAAAAAAATTATGAGACAAATAATCATTGTCCAAAGAAAATCTTTCCAAGGAAGATTTTATAATTTCTTCCTAGATATAAGTTATTGCTTCATAATATTTAGGTATTATCAAATAACACATATCAAATATATTTCTAATAATTACACTATGTATTTTTTATTCTTTCCACTATTATTTTTATTTAAGAATTAATGACGACTAATGATTCATTCAAAAATGCATAGATTGTTTTCTCATTCCAACAAGCCTTTTATTTTCCACATATTTGAATGAAGTGGTAACTTCAGAAATGGGTACAATTTTTTTTAATAAATATGAAGTAATAATTACTTTTACATATTTTTCTTAAACGGTGTGAATTAGGTGAAAATGACTAATAAGTAGGAATAAATAGAAGAAAGAAAAATTATGTTGGTAAATAACACAACACGAGAATTGGATACCGTGTATTATAGATAAATGTTTATATAAATAATAAAAAATGTCTATGAAATGAATATGAATTATGCCATATCTATTACCGTGTTGTTAAGAATAAGTGTTCACGTTGAGGATAAATGAATAAAATGAAAACTATTTAAATAGATGAACTAATAAATTCTATGCCTCAAGATTCTAGATTAAGAAATGATGTCAGTTTCACTTATTATAGTTTTATGCCTAAAAACAAAATTGATGTTGAATGTGCTATACTAAGTAAACGGAAGTGGGTTGATTATTGCCACATTTATTTTGTGTTCTGCTTTATTTGTGGTCCAATGGAGTCCGTGAGATGCATCATTTTGGACACATGCCATCCAAAATTGACACATTTGTTATTCTATCATAGATGTATGGTTAGTGTAAAAATTTATATATAATTCATAGATTATTTATTATTCATTTATATTATTTTTTTGAAAACACCATAATTATGTAACATAAATAGTAGATGATATATAATATATAATTGCATACATTTTTTAATTATTTTATTCGCACGAGTTTAATGTTAACTTATCTAGGTTTTCCAATCAAAATATATCATTATTGTTTTGATGTTTGAAACCATGATATTTTTTAAAGACAATATACATTCCTTTTCACCTTATTTCTACATATTTCTTTTCAACGTAATTTCAATTAGATTAAATGAGGTTATTTTCATTAAAATTTTACACCATTTCATAATTTCTTAAATTATATGAATAATCTTAATCATCAATAAATATATATGGAAAGGAGAAACTACTACAGTGACATCTCTAATTTAAGTCATTTTTTACTTTTGAAAATTAATGTGCAGCAAAAAGACATAGAATCAGCCATTTCGGAATATATATCTTCAGAACGTACACATTAGCCGAATCCGTGAATGAGATAATAAGGTTGATAAGTGAGATGGATTCCAAATAAAAAAATCATAAATAATTTTTTTTTTAAAATAAACGTGTTATATATTGTTTTTATATGATAAATTTATTACCAATCATTTATATTTATGTGTTAACTTTTATTAACAATAAAAATTAATAAAAAAAATGATGTATGATAATCCAACTATAAAAATATGAGCTTGGACAAGTTTTAGTGAAATTATATAAATCATCTCTCACTTTTTTATACTTACATAATCCTCATAGTTTTTATACTTTATTACACTGACCACTCCTGCATGAAAAATATATGTAATATTTTAAATAAAAAATATGATAATGCAATTAAGTTAAACAAAACATGATATATTGTTGTTACAAAATACATCAACAGTTTTAAACAGATATTGTTTAAATCGCTCTTATACTTTATCATAATGAACCAAAAATAATAAAGAGGTATTGACTCATATATTATTTGGACTTGTCTCCAAAATATACCATATTTTGGTTAACTTAATTGCATTGATCACATTTTTTGTTTAAAATATTACACTTATTTCTCGTACATAGATAATCAGTATAATGAAAATATAAAAGTTAAAGGTTTATATAGGCGTAAAAAAGTGAGAAATAATTTGTATAGTTTCACTAAAACTCAGATAATATCAATATTATATATGATGTACCATACAAAAACAATATACATAATTCATACTCTATTGGTCTGTAGATTTTTTGGGCCGCATAAATCTTAATTCACAACTAAAAACAGACGTAGACCGTTCAACTCTAGGAGTGAGTGACACGTTGGTGACTGTAGATCGTGATTAAGTGAAATATCCTAAGAAGTGATGTATATCATATCCTATTATTAGCGGTTGCCGATAACCATAAAATTACAGCTCCTGCAAGAAAAAGAAACCATAAAATCAGATTTCATTTTGATTAACTCTTGCCTTTTTTGTAATACAGGCTAATTATGTTTTGAGAAGTAATTTAATCTTCGAATCAAGTATTTTTATAAGCAAAGTGTGCTTTAGAATATTCAACATAATTTTTATTATGTATTTCAAGTAGAAGTAAGATATGGCATCTAGAAGTTACACATAGAAAATAAATGGATAATTAAGTATTGTATAACTGGAAATGACTTGTACACTTCCTACATTGGGAATTTGGGTTCATATTTGGCACAAAGCTAAGTCTATTTATATTTCTATACATATTTCTTTTGGAGAGATAAGGAAAATGTACATTTCAGGATTTGAATCTAGTATTTCACTTTATATTTTGGAGCTTAACCAACTAAACATATGAAGACAAGACTATTTATATGCTTGTTCCTTATCTCATTATATGCATCTCTATGCATAACCATTTTGAAAATTTTAAAATATTAGGCATTTGAACAAAGCGTCCAAAAGCTGCTTTGCATCTTTTTTTTCCTATTCATTATTTGATTAGGTAGTCTCCCATAATAATTTTTATTTAAATATATTTTTAATCATTGTAAAATATGATCATTTTTTAGTCCCTCTAAAATTATTACCTTAAGTTGCTTGTACAATTTTTAATAACTTTTGAAAATAATGATTCTACCCATTTTAGGTAGCGAAAAAAACATCAAATTTTGACTTCAAACTAAATAACAACCATTCATTCTGCCTATCCTGAAATGTAATGAGACATTAAAAGACTATTTTTTTATACCAGCATGCTAAGAGAGTAATTCATCACAATCATCAATTTTCATTTCATTATTCAAGTGTATCATAATCAACTCTTTTTTGTACTACAACCTTACTTTTATCCCCTTTTACTTTTCTAGTATAACATCATTCATCTTTTATTTTTTCTCATTTTATGAGGTTTTGGTATTTCTTGAACAATATCAATATGAAAATTATACAAGTTATGTGTTATCCTTTGGTTGATTCCATACACCATGTCTAAATCCCCCATCTAGAGTCCTAGTATAATAAGATGATTTTCAAACTGTAATACACTAAATAATAATTAACTGCCACTCGTCGGAGTAGGTTGTCACATCCTACTTCAGGCTCTGTTAACTTTATTTAGCCTTGAACTTAAGTTGCTTAAAATAGATGTTTTGATATGACAAGTGAACTAAGGTGTAGGTTATATTTTTTTAGTTCACTTGTCAAGAATTTAAGAAGAAACATTCTTTTGGATCTTCAAATCAAACTTTAGGTGATCAATCTAAAACCACATTAAGAATTTCTTAAAGAATCAAAATAGCCAAATAAATAACTTACATAAATGAAGAAGATGAAGAGTACAAGAAAGTTACACCATAGTCCAACTTTTAGGAATATTAGCTAACCATCCAAAGATTAGATGCTTTTGGTTCCAAATGAGGTTACAAAATCATATTTTTGCACCTCATTTGACAACTCTATTCCCTTTGAATTTCTATGAAATAAAAACCTCAGAACAACCTAAGAAAGAGTAGAACCGAAAATGGAGAGAAAATGGTATGTACAATGATGTAAAAGTGAAGAAATGGGTGTGCCTTTTATAAGAGATGGGAGGGCTGCCTGACCCCCTTTCCAGGCCGCCTGACCCCTATATCTGACTCATGGAAGCTAGCTTGGACAACCTATTATGGGCTAGGCTACATGCATGGTGACACCTCCTACTTGCTTGTGTGAGGAATGAGGTCATAAACCTGGCTCAGAAGCTAGCTTTGACTAGTTGCTTGGCTTGTAACATCATTCATGACATATCCATTCCTTTAGGCCAAACAACCATTTTTATGGTGGGTCAGGCGCCTGACTGACCTGGTCCAAACTCAGTTGCCTGCTTGAGTAGTATGCATGACCTGGTGCATGCTTAGCTACCTGCTTGAGCAGCCTACCTGACTTGATGCATGCTCAACTGCGTGCTTGAGCAGCCTGGTTAACCTGGCCTAGTGCTTGGTGCTTGGCTGAACTACTTTCTGCTTGGCTGGACAACTTTCTGCTTGGCTGGACAACTTTGTGAGCAGCTTTTCTTTGACTTTAATTTCTTCCAACCAAGACCAAGTTGCTTAGTCATGCTTAAGTTTAAGCATACACCTTACCATGCTTAGTTTTAAGCATACACCTTACCATGCTTAGTTCTAAGCACACATGTGTCATGTATTTTGACTTGATTTCTTCAAGGTGAGGTAAGCTTTCTTTCTTCAAGCCTAAGCATTCTTTTTTGGTCCAATTTCTTATGAAACTCAAAAAAACTTGGACAAGAGATGATAAAAAATTATATTATTTAAACACACAAAATTTATCTAAAAACTATTGAATTAAGTTGGGTTTCACATTTTTGCATAGGATAAGTGCTATGAAAAGTGTATGACAATTAGTTACTTTGGCACCTATCACATTGACCCCGAGTTAATGAGGTCAGAGGCGAAAAAGTACTTCGAAAATCATTTTTGTGAGCATAGTCAGGTCAACAATGAGCCTTGTGAAGTGGATACACCGACTATTTCCCAAATGGGGGGTTGTTGCCCTAACAGCCCCGGTAACGAAGGAGGAGGTTACTAATGCTATTATGATTATGAAAGCCTTCGTAGGCCCTTGTCCGGATGGCTTCCAACCTGATCTTTTTCAAGAAGTACTAACAAATTGTGGGTGATGATATTTGGAGGCTAATCTCTGATGCATTCAAGTTTGGAGGGTAATCTCTGATGCATACAAGTTTGGAGGCTAATCTTTTATCATTCTTATTCCTAAGGTTAGTAACCCTACCTCCCTGAAGGAGCTCTAACCTATTAGTCTGTGTAATGTTGTTTACAAGGTTATTACTAAAATCTTGGTGAATCGTTTGAAGCCTTTTTTGGATGAGTTAGTTGGTCCTTTTCAAAGCAGCTTCATCCCGGGAAGAGGTACTTCTGACAATATTATTCTGGCACAAGAAGTGATGCATCATATTCACAAAACGAAGGCTAAAAGGGGTGTTTTGGCTTCCAAGGTGGATTTAGAAAAGACGTATGTCATAGTTCACTAGGATTTCCTTCAACATACCCTCTTGGATTTTGGTTTTCCAACAACCACTATCAATCTTATTATGTGGTTTGTCTGATATGGGAAGGTGTCTCTGTTGTCGAATGGTTTTAGGCTGAATTCTTTCAGTCTAACTAGGGGTCTCCGACAAGGAGATCCTATGTTCCCTTACTTTTTCGTTCTTTGCATGGAAAAGCTAGTTCTTCTCATCTCTCAGAAGTGGACAGTGGGATATGGCTTCCTATAAAGCTCTCTAGAGGAGGTCCTCCTATTTCCCACCTCCGTTTTGTTGATGATGTTTTGTTGTTTTGTAAGGCTACTAACTCCCAAGTTAGAGTTGTTTCTTCAACCCTTAAGGACTTCTACCAAGCATCATGTTTGAAAATGAATATAGAGAAATCGAAGTTTGTGTGCTCGAAGATGGTGCCTAACGAGAAGAAGAATAAGTTTATGAGTATGTATTCTATGCGAGTGGTTAGCAATCTTGGCAATTACCTGAGTATCCCACTGGTTTAAGGAAGGGTTTGTAGATCAGTTTTTTATCCTATTTTGGAGAAGATTCACAGGTGCATGACTACTTAGAAGGCTAATCTCCTCAATAAGGCAGGTCATTTGTGTCTTGCAAAGTCCGTCATATCTTCCATTCCTATTTATTCTATGCGGGTTATGTGATTACCTCAATCTGTTTACAATAACATAGACAAGATGACGAGGAATTTTATTTGGGGTGGACATGTACGTTGATAGAAGGAGCCTTAATTTGGTGAGTTAGGATGTTCTTAGAAGGCATAAGCGTGATGGTGGACTTGGAACTAGGGATTCAAAAGCCGCTAATATTCCCCTTATCAGAAAGTTGTGTTGGAACATGATCAGTAATAGTAGTTATTTGTTGTGTAGAGTCTTGCAAGATAAGTACCTGGGTGAGCTTTCTCTTCCTTTTTCACCATCTAAGGCGACGACGGCATACACATGCAAAAGTATTGTGAAGGCTTTTACCTTTCTTAAGGAGGGTTTCAACTTGCAAATGGGCAACAAACACCAAACTCTTTGGCATGATAATTGGACAGGAGTGGGAAGGCTTTGCTCATTTGTAAACTTTATCAACATATATGATACTCTGCTCCAAGTTAAGGATCTTTGGTCAGCTAACAAACTGGGATTTCACTAATTTGTATACTATGGTTCCTTCGTATGTCAAAGAGTTTATTTGTGATAATTATTTACCTGGATCTCAACCTATCTCTCAAGGCTGGATTTGGGATGCTCATGCTGCAGGTTCTTACACTGCTAGGTCGTGAAATGATTTTTGTTTCCGAAGACATATGATGTCTAGTCCTGTTTGTTCTAGGTGTCATTCAGCTGTCGAGGATCTAATGCATATCCTTAGAGATTGTCAGGATTCTTCTTTGTTATGGATGAGTCTCGGTTTTACTTCTACTTCTTTCTGAGTGTCTCAGTCCTTACAGGTTTGGTTGATGAAGAATTATAATCGTTGGCATGGTCTTCTTCTTTTGGTTGGTATCTAGTGGACCTGGAGATGGAGGAACAAATATGTTCTAGGAGACACATCGTGGGATGTTAACTTTGTGGCTCATAATATACATCATGAGTTTTGAGAGTGGCACAATTTAGGGTGCTCAATGGCTTTGGTAGACAACATCCCCCTAACACACTGGAGGTTCCCAGAGATTGGTCAAGTCAAACTTAATGTTAATGGTAGATGTATTAGAAGTTCCTATATCATGGGAGGGGGAGGTGTTCTTCTTGAAAGCTCCGGTAGTTGGTTGGTCGGCTTTTCAGCTAACTTCAGTGTGAGTTCCTCTATTTTAGCTGAGCTTTTGGCCTTAGAGCATGGTTTTTCTCTGGCTTGGAACATGGGATTCAGGAAAGTTGTTATGGAAAGTGATTGTCTTGAAGTTGCCCATATTATTTCTAAAGGATTTCATACTCGAATTCATCGAATTTTGACAGTGGTCAACAATGTTCGGTTTTGGTTGGCTCGGGACTGGGTAGTTGATAGAAAGTTTGTTGTTCAAGAGGCTAATATGGTGACAAACTTCATGCCTAAACTAGGCTCACACTCATCTAAGGAGTTCAAGACCTGAAATGCAGCTCCAGTTATGTGTCAATCTTATATTGACTTGGATATCTCCTTTTTTGTCTTAGTTTTTGTTTTTACTTTCCAATGTACCAAAAAAAAAAAGTGGAATGTGGTAGTGGGAATAAGTTGCCATATATAGTTTACTCAAAATAAATTAATTTACATTGGTAATCAGTATTGCATATATTATTTGCTCCAAACTTTGCGTGTTATGCTAGATTGGCATCTAATTTGGGAAGGACAAAGTATATAGTAGTGAAAATTATCCTTGAATTCCTTCTCTTTTTTAGTTTTATGATTTGTTGTTTGTTTCAAATTTTTTGATGTTTTACGATATCAAGGCTCGATCAAAGAGAAAGGATAATACTTCAATGCTCTTATTTATAAGTTACATTTTAGAATACTTTTATCCTTAAATATAAATATTTTATAATATCTAGATAATATTAAATATTTCAAATCATGTATACCTCTTATAATTATGCTTCCTATTTATTAGCCATTCCATATTCAACAAACTTTTCAGTTTACACATACATGAAAGGAATATTAATTTTGGAATGTTTATATAATTTTTAATAAATTTAAAAATAATAACTACTTTCACATATATTTTTAATATGTGTGAATTAGATAAAGATGGGTAATAATTATGGAAAAAGGGAGCAGAAGAAATATAAATTCTGTTGGAATATGACAACTCAAAAAATGGATACCTTGTATTATAGAGAAGTGTGTATATAAGTTAGATAAAAATATATGCCACAAATAAAAATATAATACATATGAATGGTGAATGATGTACTGACTATCTATTAATCTTTATACTGGTATAATATTCAAAGTATATAGTAGATGAACTCAAAATTAGTGTGCTTTTTTATTAAGATATATTATTTATTTTGGGTGTGTGATTATCTTTCAACAAGTGTTGCACCCAAGAATTGAATCAATGATTTTTTTTTGAGCCATTCTAGACCATAGATGATCGTCTTGTTGGTAGGTATATTATCTTGTTTGGTTATTGTAATTTTATTGGGCCGGTGATAGGAAAACGTCAAAAAAATTGATTATTGTCACATTTATTTAGTGTTGTGTTTTATTTGTGGTCCAATAGATTCCGTGATATGCATCACTCTCGATACACATCACCCAGAATTGACGCATATATTATTTTTTTAAGAAAAAAATGTATGCTTAATATACAAATTTTATTGTTATTGTATTACTATTATTTATATTTAACTATCGTTAACTCTTCAAAAAATATAAATCTAAAATAATAGTAAATTACATAGTGACTATATATAAATTTTATACTTAACGCATAAATATTACACTATTATTTTATTTGCACTAGTCTCATGTTAAGGTTTCTAACAAAAGATATACTATAATAGTGACAATTCTAATAAAGAGAAAAAGATATTGGAAATGATAGGAATGAGTTTGATATGTTGTCACTTCATTATCTATTATTTATAATTAATTATTATTAACTCTTAAAAAAACATAAATAAATGATAAATAATATATTGAGTGTGTAAAATTTTTTACACTGATTATGCATAAATATTACACTCTTCTCATAATTGCTATAGATGAAGATGATTCATTCTTAGATAGTTTTCAGTTATGGTAGTTAGAATTAGTTTTACATTAAATGGTAGCTTGAGTTTCAAGCAACTGCCAATTTTTCTATTGTATAAATTCTTTGCACTTTGTCTTTGTGCATAATTCAATTCCAATAATAAAAGTTCAATTCTTTTCTTCTCTTTTGCTCTTTCAATTTGCTTCTTTTCTTTCTTGCATGGTCGGTAAGAAACTAAGATGATATCAAAGCAAAGTTATCTATTTCGCAATTTTTTTATCTTTCTTGTTCATGTTATGTATGAAAAGAAGTTCTTCTTCTTCATATTCAATTTGCTCCATGGCTTCAAATTCTCAAAAGAAAAATGAGACAGTCCTTATATCACTTTCACAACTTCCAAGATATTTCATTCAACAATGCAAACACAAATGATGATGGCAAAGAGATTGAAGGTGCCGAGTAACATTTTCCTCAGTCACAGATGCATGCAGACAAAGAAAACAATGCTGTTTTTTTTCCAGTGCAAGATTGGTTCTTCTGCTGATCATTTCAAAGTAGAAACTGATGGAATTTGTTGGGATCTTAAATCTCTTTTATTCATTCTGGTTTCAGCTTATCTTTTTTAAATAAAAAAAATCTCAACCTCAATATGCTCGATTTCTTTATCACTCTCTTCTACAATTTTCATATTCCGTATTTCACTAAATTCTTCTTGATATCTTTGAGCAAATTTTGCCTATATTTCTCTTAATTCTTAATATTTTCGAGGCAAATATTGCCCATATTATTCTCTTGTTATTCTTGAGCAAAGTTGCTCATATTTCATCTCACTTTTCTTTTATTATTCTTGAGCAAAATTGCTCATATTTCATCATGTCAAGAAACCGAGATGGTATTCTACTTGAGTATTATTCTTAATGAAAATAAACAATCATTCTTTCAACACTTTGGTGGTTCTTCCAAACTCCAGATCCGACTTTTCATGTTTCGTACCTTATACCCAAGTTGAGAGTTAATAGTATTCACTCTCCAACTTGAGGGGGGGGGGTGGTGTTAAAGATGAAGATGACTTCTTCTTAGATAGTTTTCGGTTATGGTAGTTAGGATTAGTTTTACTTTAAATGGTTGCTTGAGTTTCAAGCAACTACCAATTTTCCTATTGTATAAATTCCTTGCACTTTTCCTTTGTGCATAATTCAATTCCAATTGTAAAAGTTCAATTATTTTCTTTCGTTTTGCTCTTTCAATTCCCTTCTTTTCTTTCTTGCATGGTTGCTAAGAAACTAAGATGGTATCAAAACAAATTATCTATTCCGCAAATTTTTTATCTTTCTTGTTCATGTTATGTATGAAAATAAGAAGTTCTTCCTCTTCACATTCAATTTGCTCCATGGCTTCAAATTTTCAAAAGGAAAATGAGGCATTCCTTATATCACTTTCACAACTTCCAAGATATTTCATTCAGCAATGCAAACACAAATGATGATGGCAAAGAGAGTGAAGGAGCCAAGTAACGTTTTCCTCAGTCATAGATGCATGGAGACAAAGAAGACAATGCTGTCTTTTCAAAGTAGAAACTGATGGAATTTGTTGGGGTCTTAAATATGTTTGGTTCATTCTGGTTTGAGCTTATCTTTTTGAAATAAAAAAAAATCTCAAACTCAATATGCTCGATTTCTTTATCACTCTCTTCTACAATTTTCATATTCCCTATTTCGCTAAATTCTTCTTGATATCTTTGAGAAAATTTTGCCTATATTTCTCTTAATTCTTCTCAATATTATCTAGGCAAATATTGCCCATATTATTCTCTTGTTATTCTTGAAAAAAGTTGATCATATTTCATCTCACTTTTCTTTTGTTATTCTTGAGCAAAATTGCTCATATTTCATCATGTCAAGAAACCGAGATGGTATTCTACTTGAGTATTATTCTTAATGAAAATAAACAATCATTCTTTCAACACTTTGGTGGTTCTTCCAAACTCCAGATCCGACTTTTCATGTTTTCTACCTTATACCCAAGCTGAGAGTTAATGGTATTCACTCTCCAGCTTGAAGGGGATGTTAAATATGAAGATGACTCATTCTTAGATAGTTTTCGGTTATGGTATTTAGTATTAGTTTTACTTTAGATGGTAGTTTTAGTTTCAAGCAACTACCAATTTTCCTATTGTATAAATTCATTGCACTTTGCCTTTGTGCATAATTCAATTCCAATAATAAAATTAAATTTTTTTCTTCTCTTTTTCTCTTTCAATTTCCTACTTTTCTTTCTTGTATGGTTGCTAAGAAACTAAGATCGTATCAAAGCAAAGTTATCTATTTCGCAAATTTTTTATATTTCTTGTTCATGTTATGTATGAAAAGAAGAAGTTCTTCCTCTTCACATTCAATTTGCTTCATGGCTTCAAATTCTCAAAAGGAAAATGAGGCATTCCTTATATCACTTTCACAACTTCAAAGATATTTCATTCAACAATGCAAACACAAATGATGATGGCAAAAGACAATGAAGGAGCCAAGTAACGTTTTCCTTAGTCACAAATGCATTGAGACAAAGAAAACAATGCTGTTTTTTTCTAGTGCAAGATTGGTTCTTCTGTTGATCTTTTCAAAGTAAAAACTGATAGAATTTCTTGGGGTCTTAAATTTGTTTGATTCATTCTGGTTTGAGCTTATCTTTTTGAAATAAAAAATATCAACCTTAATATGCTCGATTTCTTTATGACTCTCTTCTACAATTTTCATATTCCATATTTCTCTAAATTCTTCTTGATATCTTTGAACAAATTTTACCAATATTTCTCTTAATTCTTAATATTCTCGAGGCAAATATTTCTCATATTATTCTCTTGTTATTCTTGAGCAAAGTTGATCATATTTCATCTTACGTGCTCATATTTCATTCTGTTAAGAAACCAAGATGGTATTCTACTTGAACATTATTCTTAAAGAAAAGAAACAATCATTCTTTCAACACTTTGGCGGTTCTTCGAAACTCCAGATCCGAATTTTCATGTTTGCTACCTTATACCCAAGTTGAGAGTTAATGGTATTCACTCTCCAGCTTGAGGGGGGATGTTAAAGATGAAGATGACTCATTCTTAGATAGTTTTTGGTTATGGTAATTATGATTAGTTTTACTTTAAATGGTAGCTTGAGTTTCAAGCAACTACCAATTTTCCTACTGTATAAATTCCTTGCACTTTGCCTTTGTGCACAACTCAATTCCATTAATAAAAGTTCAATTATTTTCTTCTTTTTTGCTATTTCAATTCCCTTCTTTTCTTTCTTTCATGGTTGCTAAGAAACTAAGATGGTATCAAAGCAAAGTTATCTATTCCACAATTTTTTCATCTTTCTCGTTCATGTTATGTATTAAAAGAAGAAGTTCTTTCTCTTCACATTCAATTTGCTCCATGGCTTCAAATTCTTAAAATGAAAATGAGGCATTCCTTATATCACTTTAACAACTTCCAAGATATTTATTCAGCAATACAAACACAAATGATGATGTCAAAGACAGTGAAGGAGCCAAGTAACGTTTTCCTCAGTCACATAGGCATGAAGTCAAAGAAAAAATTGATGTTTTTTTTTCCAATGCAAGATTGTTTCTTTTGTTGATCTTTTCAAAGTAAAAACTGATAGAATTTGTTGGGGTCTTAAATATGTTTGATTCATTCTGGTTTGAGCTTATCTTTTTGAAATAAAAAAATATGAACCTTAATATGCTCGATTTATTTATGACCCTCTTCTACAATTTTCATATTCCCTATTTCTCTAAATTGTTCTTGATATCTTTGAGCAAATTTTACCAATATTTCTCTTAATTCTTCTCAATATTCCCGAGGCAAATATTTCTCATATTATTCACTTGTTATTCTTGAGCAAAGTTGATCATATTTCATCTCACTTTTCTTTTGTTATTCTTGATAAAAATTGTTCATATTTCATCATGTCAAGAAACTGAGATGGTATTCTACTTGAGCATTATTATTAAATAAAATAAACAATCATTCTTTCAACACTTTGGTGGTTCTTCCAAACTCCAGATCGACTTTTCACGTTTGCTACCTTATACCCAAGCTGAGAGTTTATGGTATTCACTCTCCAGCTTGAGCGGGGATATTAAAGATGAAGATGACTCATTCTTAGTTAGTTTTTGGTTATGGTAGTTAGGATTAGTTTTAATATAAATGGTAGCTTGAGTTTCAAGCAACAACCAATTTTCCTATTGTATAAATTCCTTGCACTTTGCCTTTGTGCATAATTCAATTTCAATAATAAAAGTTCAATTATTTTCTTCTCTTTTTCTCTTTCATTTCCATTCTTTTCTTTCTTGCATGGTTACTAAGAAACTAAGAATAATAGTCATGGTTGAATGGTGATTTTCTAATATAAGTTTAATATGTATATAATATCAATTAAATGGTTTTGGAGAATACATCATCTATCATTCATTTTTATTAGATTTTTGTTTAAGAGAGTTAATAGTTGAAGATATATGAATGAGTATGATAAAGATATAGAATCAGCAAGTTTCAAAAATATTTTCAAAGGGTACACATTAGCCGAACCTGTGAATGATATAATTGGGCTGATACTTGAGATTAATTGATTCCAAATATTAACAACAAGCCAATAACCAATATTTCATAAGGTGCCCACAACAAAGTTCATATACACTAATGTAGAGTGCTTTTATTGACACTTTTTAATGGAAATTGGCATTAGTCACTATAAGAAATTTGCCATTTACCTACAGACGAAAACTGTTGGTAAATGTTAAAAAAATGTAGGTATAATGCAAAAAACTTGTACCTACGGACATTTTGTCCGTCATATTTAAGTCGATATACCTACGGATTTATGTATGTAGGTATAACACTCAACCCTATACCTTCAGGTTTTGTCCATCACTATAGGTGTTTATACTTACGGATATTCTCTGTCACTATAGGGTTAAGTGATGACAATGATTAACATAGGTATAAGGCTAAAACTTATATCTTTAGTTTTGTCCGTCACTATAGATTAATATTTTTGTTATACCTACGTTTATATTCCATTAGTATAAGTAAGGGTGATATTAAAAGAATCATACATATACCCACAATTCAATTTCTACCTATTTTAGTGACTGATCTTAACTTAAAGTCATAATATGAATTTATAATGAAAAAATACATATTTAAACACATCATTATATTTAAAATTTAAAAAGTCATACAATCCGATGAAGTACATTAGTTAAATATGTCGATCTAAAATAAAATAACTATATATCATAGACATAAAAAATCTTATAATCCTAAAAATTACATAATTTAGATGTCTATCTAAATAGATAAAAATTGTGTTAAAAAAAATCAAAATGGTTAATTTCCCAATGTGTTGCATGAAAAAGAAATTATTTGCTAACATTCACCTGCAAAGAATAAAAAAGACATAAATGAATGCATAAAACAACTCATTGAAAAAGCTCTAATAATAAAAAATTGTTATACCATTTTCATCATCTTCATTATAATCAGAGTTTGGAGAACCAAAAGAAGTTGGGGTAGTAGAAGAATCTTGAACCTATTAAAACTTAAAACAAAAGAATACAAGTTAGTGAACTATTTTGGTGCGATATGTTTTATCCTTAAATTAAAGTAACATATGTAGTTATATACTCTCAGAGTCAACTCAATGACAAATATCCAATGCATATAAATCAAAATAGTCAACCCAGTAACAATTACCCAACACACACACACACACACACACACACACACACACACACACACACACACACACACACACACACACACACACACACACACACACACACACACACACACACACACACACACACACACACACACACACACACACACACACACACACACACACACACACACACACACACACACACACACACACACACACACACACACAGTAAAATAGATTTTTTAGTATCTAAATAAAAGGTACATGTGACATTGGCTTCATATTTGATAGAAACAATGCTACAATCGATGATGTTATAGTTAGAGAAAGTAAATATCCTATCATTAAGGACAATCACATTACTGATTCTCATGCCTTAATATGGTGATTCTTAATTATAGCAATCACACCATATTGACTATCAATTATTGTAAAGATCATTAGCATTAGTTTGGTCATTAAGTTTAGGATCGTGATGATTGTCTTTAGCTTGATTCTAGGATCACGATTGTAATTCTTTTCTTGTATTTAAGCTCACTTGCTGTATGATATCAGTAACAAAATTCAATATCATTTTTCTATCTTGGTATCAGAGCACTTAAGCTTGAAGGCTCTTGATCCAACAAAGTCAATCATGTCTTCCGCTGCAAACACAAACCAGAAACATGATTTTCCATCAACCGTCTCTGTCAAGTTGGACAGAGATAACTATCCTCTGTGGAAATCATTGGTCTTACCATTGATTAGAGGTTGCAAACTTGAAGGCTATATTCTAGGGACAAAAGAATGTCCAGAACAATTTGTTGCAACAAATGGCACAACTATGACATTCAATCCTAGCTATGAGGATTGGCAAGCTCTTGATCAGGCCCTCTTAGGATGGCTGATGAATTCCATGTCAATTGATGTTGCAACTCAATTGTTGCATTGTGAAACCTCTAAGCAACTTTGGGATGAAGCTCAAAGCCTTGCAGGTGCACACACCAGATCAAGAATCATCTATCTGAAATCAGAATTTCACAACACACGTAAAGGAGAAATGAAGATGGAGCAATATCTTGCCAAGATGAAGAATCTTGCTGACAAACTAAAACTGGCAGGATCACCCATTTCCAACTCTGATCTAATGATTCAGACACTAAATGGGTTAGACTCTGAATACAATCCAGTGGTAGTCAAACTATCTGACCAGATTAACATAATTTGGGTTGAATTGCAAACTCAATTACTAACCTTTGAGAGTAGATTGGAGCAACTCAACAACTTCAGCAGCCTTAACTTGAATGCATCTGCAAATTTTGCTAGCAAAAATGAGTCTAAAGGCAACAAATTTGGACCACGAGACAATTGGAGAGGTTCTAATTGGAGAGGATCTAACTGGAGAGGATCTAACTCCCAAGGCATGAGAGGAGGCAGAGGAAGAGTAAGGATGTCAAAACCAACTTGTCAGGTATGCAGCAGATTTGGTCATACTGCAGTACAATGCTATTATCGCTTTGATAAGTCCTATACAGGAAAAGATCACTATACTGAGGGTGAGAAATCAGAAGCACACAGTGCATACATAACCACACCTTATCATGGTCATGACTATGACTGGTACTTTGACAATGGAGCCAGCAATCATGTGACACACCAAACTGACAAAGTCCAAGACATTCGTGAAAACAATGGTAAGCATTCCCTGTTAGTTGGTAATGGTGAGAGGTTGAAAGTAATAGCCTCAGGCTCAACCAAATTGAATAATCTCAATCTACATGAAGTGTTGTATGTTCGAGAAATCACAAAAAATTTATTGAGTGTTTCTAAGTTAACTGCTGACAACAATATACTTGTTGAATTTGATGCAAATTGTTGTTATGTGAAGGACAAACTAACAGGGAAGGCACTTCTAAAGGGGAAACTTAAAAATGGCTTGTACCAACTGTGTGCAAATAAAGACTCTTATGTCTACATGTCTCTCAAAGAAAATTGGCATAGAAAGCTTGGACATCCAAATAATAAGGTTCTGGAAAAGGTGCTGAAAGAATGCAATGTGAAGACATCCTCTAGTGACACATTCACATTCTGTGAAGCATGTCAATATGGCAAACTGCACTTGCTGCCTTTCAATTCTTCTTCCTCTCATGCTAAGGAAATTTTAGACTTAATACATACTGATGTTTGGGGTCCTGCCCCAGTCTTGTCCTCAACTGGTTTTAAATACTATGTTCTCTTTATTGATGACTTTAGCAGATTCACTTGGGTTTTTCCTTTAAAACAGAAATCAGAAACCATACATGCCTTTACTCAGTTCAAAACTATGGTTGAAAATCAGTTTAACAAGAAAATAAAAATCATTCAATGTGATGGAGGTGGTGAATATAAACCTGTCCAAAAGATTGCTATAGATTCAAGAATTATCTTTAGAATGTCTTGTCCATACACCTCACAACAAAATGGTAGGGCTGAAAGAAAGCATAGACATATCACTGAACTAGGACTAACACTCTTAGCTCAAGCCAAATTGCCCTTACATTATTGGTGGGAAGCTTTCTAAACTACCACTTACCTAGTCAATAGATTACCATCATCCTTAAATCCAAATAAAAGCCCATACTCCTTAATTTTCCAGAAAGAACCAAACTATGATGATTTGAAACCATTTGGTTGTGCTTGCTACCCTTGCCTCAAACCATACAATCAACACAAGCTTCAATTTCACACTACCAGATGTGTGTTTCTAGGATACAGTAATTGACACAAAGGATACAAGTGCATCAACTCTCATGGGAGAATTTTTGTCTCAAGACATGTGATCTTCAATGAGGATCACTTTCCCTTCCATGATGGTTTTCTAGACACAAGAAATCCATTAAAGATATTAACTGAGAATCCTTGTACTATGCTTCCTACTTATCCTGCAGGTGTTATTATAAGCAACACAACTGAACCCAACAACACTGCTGAACTTAACAACAATGCTGTAAATCATCAAGAAGATAATTCACTTACCAATTCAGCTAACAATGAAGGCCAAGCAGAACTTAGTGAGTCTTTTGAGAATGATGATCACAATATTTCAAGAGAAAGTGAAGCAGATGATTCAAATTCAGCAGAACCAGTTGAGAGCAGCAGCCAAGTTGCACCTGATCAACCAAATTCACAAGCCAACACTCATGGAATGTACACTAGAAGTAAAGCAGGAATTTACAAGCCTAAGCAACCTTACATAGGATTGACAGAGGAACACACAACTAACAAAGAACCAAGGAATGTCAAAGAAGCACTGATCGAACCAAAATGGAAAGAGGCCATGGATGCAGAATTTAAGGCTCTAATGTCTAATCAAACTTGGACATTAGTACCATTTAAGGGTCAAGACAACATCATAGACTCAAAATGGATCTTCAAAACTAAATACAAGTCAGATGGCTCACTTGAAAGAAGGAAAGCAAGACTGGTTGCAAGAGGGTATCAACAAACAGCAGGCATAAACTTTGATGAAACATTCAGCCCTGTGGTCAAGTCAAGCTCAGTAAGAATTATCTTGGCTATTGCTGTACATCTCAATTGGGAAGTAAGGCAACTGGGCATAAACAATGCATTATTAAAGGGAACTCTCAAGCAAACTATGTTCATGTATCAACCTGAGGGATACATAGACTCAATGAAGCCTAATCACATATGCAAATTGTCAAAAGCCATATATGGCCTGAAACAGGCACCAAGAGCCTGGTTTGACAGCCTGAAAAATACTCTACTAAAATGGGGATTTCAAAACACCAAAAGTGACTCATCTCTCTTTGCTCTTAGAGGTAAAAATCATGTCACATTTCTCCTTATTTATGTTGATGACATAATAGTGACAGGTAACAACAGTGAATTTTTAAAGGCATTCATCAATCAACTTAATGCTTCATTCTCACTGAAAGACCTTGGACACTTGCACTATTTTCTGGGTATTGAAGTTCATAGAAATGATAGTGGAATGTATCTAAAACAAGCAAAGTACATAAGAGATATACTCAGGAAATTCAACATGGAAAAAGCATCAGGATGTCCAACACCAATGGTGTCTGGTAGGTAATACATTACTGAAGGGGAACCAATGTCCAATCCTACTTTGTACAGACAAGCCATAGGTGCACTACAATATTTGACTGACACAAGGTCTGACATTGCATTTGCTGTCAACAAACTCAGCCAATACATGAGTTCTCCTACCATGGATCACTGGCAAGGGATATAGAGAATATTGAGATATCTTCAAGGCACAATTGATCTATCTCTGCACATAAAACCCTCAAATGATCTTGACATAATAGGGTTTTCTGATGCAGGTTGGGCTACCAGT
This sequence comes from Lupinus angustifolius, assembly GCF_001865875.1. Classification (NCBI taxonomy): domain Eukaryota; kingdom Viridiplantae; phylum Streptophyta; class Magnoliopsida; order Fabales; family Fabaceae; genus Lupinus; species Lupinus angustifolius. The sequence continues at coordinate 7,018,388 of NC_032009.1, read as the reverse complement.
TCTGATGATAGAAAATCCATGGCAGGACAGTGTGTGTTTCTTGGTCCTCAAGAAAGCAAAAAGTTGTGTCACGATCTAGCACAGAATCAGAATACAGGGCCTTGGCTGATCTTGGAGCAGAAATTGCTTGGGTGAGCTCACTGCTGACAGAACTAAAGCTTCCAATTCCTAGAAAACCAGTCTTATGGTGTGATAACTTAAGTGCTAAGTCACTTGCATCCAACCCAGTTATGCATGCACGAACCAAACACATTGAGATAGATGTGCATTACATACGTGATCAAGTCTTACAGAATCAAGTCATTGTGGCCTATGTTCCTACAGCTGATCAAATTGCAGATTGCTTAACTAAACCTCTCACTCACACAAGATTCAACATGTTAAGGGACAAACTTGGAATGATTATGTCACCTCCAGCTTGAGGGGGGGGAGTTAGAGAAAGTAAATATCCTATCATTAAGGACAATCACATTGATGATTCTCATGCCTTAATATGGTGATTCTTAATTATAGCAATCACACCATATTGACTATCAATTATTGTAAAGATCATTAGCATTAGTTTGGTCATTAAGTTTAGGATCGTGATGATTGTCTCTAGCATGATTCTAGGATCATGATTGTAATTCTCTTCTTGTATTTAAGCTCACTTGCTGTATGATATCAGTAACAAAATTCAATATCGTTTTTCTATCTATCAACATCTATTAAATTATATTAATCAGTTCACAAAAGTCATACAAATATAACATGAACTTTGAAAAATAAATTTAAGGGGAATATGGTAAACCTGTTTTTCAGCTTTTATCATGTCATCAACATCTACTCCAGAAAACGAGTAATCTAAAAATACAATTATAATACCTCTAATATTTCAGCATCTCCTCTTTATGTTTTTTTTTTACATTTCTTTGCATGATTTGTAGTTGATGGGAGCATATTGATGCCTTCTAACCATACTACCAATAAAACGAGTAAGAGTTGTCGCCTTTTCACCAATGGGTCGACCATCTTCGTCCAAATCAACTACTACAAATTGACCTTCTTCCATTTTCCATATATCTAAAATTCTTGTTGGCCCTCTTTGTCACTTTGGTTCTACAACCACAATATTGAAAACAAAAAATCAACCAAATTGAAGTATTATGTTAAAATAAATATAGTATAAAAAGGAAATAACATGTATTTTTACCTTTTATAACTTATTCTTCTTCACCATCTAATTCAGGAGGAATGAAGTGAGATTTTATACATTCATGTATAGTACCTTCTGCATCATTAAGGATGGACTTAGTTTCTCCAACATGACTTCCTTGGGCATCGGATGGGATTATACGAGTAGGAGTAAGTTGTATCTCTTCATTATCACTTGCTTGAACATTTTGACTCGAGTCTTAAGTTATACGACGCCCCATATTAATTCATTTTCTCCTTCGCATTGTAACTCTAATATTTGTCAAAAACTATATTATACTTATAAATAAATAATGGCGATTAATCTGCAAATATTTGTCAAAAACTACATTATACATATATATATATATAATGGAGTGAAATTAATATTTATCTCACCGTTTCTCCTCATTTGTAACCAAATACTCATTTATATTCCCCAAAAATTGTTAACAAAATGTAGTTTAGGTATTTATATTTTCTTTGGTTATATTTTACATATAAGCCTGAAACATGCTACAAAACACATTGGATTTTTTAACTTACCTCAATATATTTTTGATTTGTTAACATTAGAACATTAGCAAGAATTCGATTCATTTCATAGTATCAAAATGTTTTCCAATCATTTTTAAGATAATGAAATTATACTGACATTATATCCATCATTTTTGTTAATTCATAACTTCAATAGGAACAATACACAAATATAAAGCAAGAACAAATTAACAACAAAAGCAAAGATAAAAAAGTTAAAGCGTATGACAAAAAAATGGGTATGTGTGAAGAAGATCTTTACTCCTGACCTTTGTATGGTTTTGATGAAGACACCAACAATACTAAAAAGAAGAAAATGAAGAATACTTATGAAGACAAAGCTTCAAGACAAATTAGTCTAAGTCTAAATAGGTACTTATATTCTATATTCTCGAATATACAATAGTAGTAATGCTCAAACTATTTTTTAATAAAATTGAATCACTTCAAGTATAAAAAAACAATTTTCAAAAATAGTGTGTAACAAGTAACTATATCTAAGTAACAGATTACATAAGTGAGAAAACCAGTTACCTAATAAAAATTGTGCAAGGTAATCAATTACTAAAGGATGTAATCGATTACACTAATTAAAATTTAAATGCCCAGTTGGACAGCGAGTTTGAGTAATCGATTACTCAAGACTGTAATCGATTACTGACAGTTGTTGCATTACTTTTCAAAAATGAATGGTTTTCATCCCAAACGAAATGGTTTCATTCCAATCAATTTCTACCCTTTCAAAGAGGTGTTATGGTTGGCTGGAAAGCCTATTTAAATGCATTGAAAATCATAATCAAAATATAACTCTTACACAAACTTTCAAACATAATTATGAAAAAGCTTTGAAATATTTTTTGCACTTTTTGCAACTTCCAAAGTGAATTTTATGAGTTGCTTGAAGTAAAGTGTTTCAAAGTTTTACAAACCTATAAGAACATTATGACTTAGTATACAAAGAGTTATCGAATTGCAAGTGATATTACATTCCAAACTTGTAAAGACAATCTTGCCATTGTTGTAAATTCTTCATTGACATTGCATAAATCTTTCTTTCACAAGGGTATGATAAGAAAAGGGATAGAGTCACTTGGAAAAGGTGTTCTCCAAAAATGACATAAGTTTTAGTGAGTGTGTAAGTTAAATAGAGGTCTCGAGGTGAGATATTGTAATTACAACTCATAATGTTTAGTGAAGAAATCTCTTGTGTTGCAAGAGTATTGGATGTAGCCTTCGGTGGACAACATGGTGAACCAGTATAAAATATCAGTGTACTCTCTTCTCCTTTATCTCTTGATTTTTACTTGTTAATTTTCTGCATAATTTTTTCGCTGCACTTAACTCTTGATTTTGCAGAAAAAGTGGTCATATTTTTAAGTCAACTAATTC
>NC_032009.1:7006794-7015189 GCF_001865875.1 Lupinus angustifolius | reverse complement strand
TTTAGTTGCAATCTTAGTCTTACAATTGACACCAGAGTTATTTTTGAGTAAGTTATTCTCAAATCTGATCCAATATGGAAGATGGCCTCAAGATCATTTCTAGGAGAAGGTTCCAACATCAACCATCCTCCAAGATTTGTTGGAGAGTCTTATGACTTTTGGAAAATCAGAATGAGAATATTCATAGAATCTCAAGACTTGAAAATATGGAATGAAATTGAAGAAGGACCATATGAACCTTTCACTGTAGTCAACAGTATAAGGGAAGTAAAGCCCAAATCTTCATGGAATGATGAAGATAAAAAGAAGGTGCAATATGATCTCAAAGCAAAGAACATCCTCACTTCAGCACTTGGCATTGACGAGTTCTTTAGAGTATCAAACTGAAAATCTGTCAAAGAAATGTGGGATACTCTAGAGACTACACATGAAGGAACTGAGGAGGTAAAAAGGTCGATATTCATAGATAACGAAATGTTTCGTATGAAACCTGGAGAGAAAATTCTGGATCTTCAAAAGAGGTTTACTCACCTCACAAATCACCTTATTGCACTTGATAAGGTACTATCAAATAGTGACTTGAACTTGAAGGTTCTTAGATCACTCACCAGAATGTGGCAACCAAAGGTAACAACCATTTCTAAAAAGAAAAGTTATCAAAAATGTCATTGGCTGCTTTGTTTGGTAAATTGCATGAATATGAATTAGAACTCAGCCAACTTGACCAACACGAAGAGCAAGAAAATAAAAAAGAAGAATATCTCTCTCAAGCCGAAAGTAGACAAATACGAATCATCAGAAGATGAATATGAGAAGGAAGAGATGAAAGTCATGAGTCTTGTTGTAAAGAATTTCAGCAAGTTCCTTAAAAAGAACAAATGTGTTAAAACTGGACAAATGAGGAAATTCACCAAGAATAATGACACCTCCACTTCAAGCCAAAACTTCACATGCTTTGAATGTGGCAAGCCTGGTCATAGGAAAATGGACTGTCCAAACATGAAAAATAATTCTTTCAAGGGGAAGAATGAAATGAGGACTGGACGGAGAGTCTATATTGCTTGGGAAGATAATGATACTAGTTCCGCCTCTAAGCAAGAAAATGAAGAACAAACACATCTCTCTTTAATGGCATCTCATCATTCTGATAATGAAGAAGTAAATAACACTAAACTATATTCTTGTGAATTACAAACTTCATTTAATGACTTGCATGATAAATATGTCAAAATCACAAAAATGTTTCTAAAAAAAACTGAGTTAGATGCATTTAGAATCAAACCCTCATCATCTTCATGTCAAAACTGCATTACTCTTGAAAATAAAGTTTCAACATTAAATCCTGATCTTAATAAGCTGAACAAGAGTAGTAAAAGTCTGGAAAAGATCCTTAATGATCAAAGACACTCAACATACTAAAGAGGTCTTGGCTATCAAAAAGTCATATTTCTAAGAAACAAAGTGTCTCAACAAAGATAAATTTTTAAAAACAAAGTATCCATGCATTTGAACACAGTAATGATAAATCTAAGATAGATAACCATCAAACCACATGTACATATTGTAAATACCATGGGCATACACCAAATACTTGCATGATTAGAAAATATGGTGTAACCCTAGGTCATTATAGATGGGTTGAGAAAGGTACTAACCATGTAGAATATTGGGTACCTAATAAAACTTAACCTCTTTTGCAGGATAATTTGAGAGTCGTCTACAACTTATGGTACTTGGACAGCGACTGCTCAAAGCACATCACATGCGATAGAAATAAGTTCTCTGTCCTTACTCCAAGGGACAAAGGCTATGTCACATATGGTGATAACAACAAAGGAAAAATATTTGGAGTTGGTAGAATTGGCAATCCACCCTCAACAACTATAGAAGGTGTATTGTATGTTGAAGGACTCAAGCACAACCTACTAAGCATAAGTCAATTATGTGACAAAGGCTTTCAAGTTGTATTCTACACAGACAAGTGCATCATTGAAAGTAAGAATTCGAAAAACTCTAAACTCATTGGTAGGAGGATAAATAATATATACATATATATATGTATGTATATATATGATTGACATAGACTCCTCTTTACCAATAACATGTTTAGTTGCTAATGATAATCATGATGTGTGGCTTTGGCATAGGAGAATTGCTCATATTCATATGGACCATTTGAATAAACTCATAAAGAAAGATTTAGTTGTTGGTTTACCCAAAATGAAGTTTGTTAAAGACAAACTATGTAGTGCTTGTCAAATGGGTAAACAAACAAAGACTTCTTTTAAACCTAAGAACATGATTTCTTCTGATAGACCATTACAGTTACTACACATGGACTTATTTGGCCCCTCAAAGACAAAACGTTATGGTGATAACTATTATGCTCTTATTATAGTAGATGATTTTTCGAGATATACTTGGGCTCTATACTTAGTTCATAAGAATGAGACATTCAAAACCTTTAGCATTTATGCTAAAAGAGTTCAAAATAAAAAATCACTAAAAATCTATGTTATAAGAAGTGATCATGGGGGAGAATTTCAAAACTCTTCGTTTGAAGAATTCTGTGATGATCTTGGCATCAATCACAATTTTTTTGCTCCTAGAACACCACAACAAAATGATATTGTGGAGAGAAATAATCGGTCTTTAGAAGAACTAGCTCGTACAATGTTGAATGAAACTAACCTCCCAAAATATTTCTGGGCTGATGCAGTAAGTACTGCATGTTATATTTCAAACCGAGTTCTTATAAGACCAATTCTTAAGAAAACCCCTCATGAACTCTTTAAAGGTAAAAACCAAACATTTCTCATTTGCATGTAGATGGTTGTAAATGCTTTGTTTTAAATAATTGTAAAGATAATTTAGGCAAGTTAGATGCAAAAGCTGATGAAGGTATCTTCCTAGGCTACTCTCTTAGGAGTAAAGCGTATAGAATTTTTAATAAAAGAACTCTAGCCATGGAAGAATTCATTCATGTATCTTTTTATGAAACCAATCCTGTGATAAAGGATGGGTTAACTCTTGATGAAGATGACCTGCCAAGTTCCCCTTCTAATGAAAAGTCTATTATTGATTCTACAACTAAATATGAGCATTTGAAAATGGATGATAATCTATCCTCTCAAGAATAACATATTCACTTTGATTTACCAAAAGAATGGAGAACTCATCAAGATCATTCTATTGACAACATAATCGGTAATATTAGCAAGGGTATTACTACCCGTTTAATGCTAGAAGTTGTGTGTCTTAACATGACCTTCGTCTCTCAAATAGAACCCTCCAAGATTGATGATGTAATCAAGGATGAACACTGGATTCTTGCAATCCAAGAAGAATTAAACCAATTCGAGAGAAATGAAGTTTGGGAACTTGTTCATAGACATAAAAATATGCGTGTTATAGGAACTCGTTGGGTATTTCGTAATAAATCTGATGAAAATGGTATTGTTGTTAGAAATAAAGTTAGAAAATGGTATTCCAAGGATACAATCAGGAAGAAGGTATAGACTTTGATGAAACCTTCACTTTGGTTGCAAGAATTGAAGCTATTAGGCTATTACTTGCATATGCTTGATCTTTAAACTTTCAGCTATATCAAATGGACGTAAAAAGTGCTTTTCTCAATGGATATATTCAAGAAGAAGTATATATAGAACAGCCTCCTGGTTTTGAAGCTACAAACATCCTTCTTATGTTTACAAATTAAAGAAAGCTCTCTATGGCTTGAAGCAAACTCCACGTGCATGGTATGACCGTCTAACAAATTTTCTACTTGAAAAGGGATTTACCAAAGGAAAGGTCGACACTACACTCTTTATAAAGAAAATAAATCATCATACACTTCTTGTTCAAATTTATGTAAATGATATTATTTTTTGTACTACTAATGAGGTTTTGTGTAGTGACTTTGGCAAAATGATACAAGGAGAGTTTGAAATGTCCATGATGGGGAAGTTGAATTACTTCCTCAGATTACAAATCAAACAACTTGATAATGAAATTTTTGTAAATCAATCCAAGTATTGCAGAGAATTGCCGAAAAGATTTGATATGGATGATTGCAAGCCAATAGCTACTCCTATGGGATCTGGTACTTCCATTGATACAGATGAAGTTGGAAGATGCATTGAAATATCAAAGTATTGAGGTATGATTGGATCTCTTTTATATTTAACTGCCAGTAGACCTGATATCATGTTTAGTGTATGTCTGTGTGCATGCTATCAATCTAAACCAAAAGAATCACACTTAGTTGTTGTTAAGAGAATTATGAAATATCTTAAAACAACTGACGTTGGATTATGGTATCCAAAAGGAAGTATATGTGATTTGGTTAGTTATTCATATTTTGTTGGATGCAAATCTGAGAGGAAAAGTACAAGTGGTACTTGTCCTATTTTAGGAAATCCTTTAGTCTCTTGGTCTTGCAAGAAACAAGCATGTTTGTCCTAAGCCCTACTGAAGTTGAATATATAGCAGCAGGTAATTCTTGTGCCCAAGTGTTGTGGCTTAAACAACAATTACGAGATTATGGCTTAGACTTAGGTTGCACTCCTCTAAAATGTGACAATACTAGTGCTATAAACCTTAGAAAGAATTCAATTATGCATTCTAGAACCAACAAATAGATGTAAGGTATCACTTCCTTATGGACCATGTCCAAAAGAAAGACGTGACTGTAGAATTCGTTGATACTCATAACCAACTAGCAGATATTTTCACTAAATCCTTGACTAAATAATATTTTTATAAAATTAGACGTGAATTAGGCATTCTTGATGCAACTTACCTATTTTAACATGATTATATGATTATATGCGTGCTTCATTATATTTATCGCATGCCTACTTAGACTTAAATGTGTTCACTTATGTTTAAAACTTTCAAATTTTGGGTAAAAAATCATTTTCATAGCATCAGTATGGCTAAAATTAATTTTTTCTAGGGTTAGTAATCGATTACTCTAGAGAGTAAACGATTACAGGATTGAACAAGGAGTTTCAATAACCGATTACTCAAAGCTGTTGTATGAAATTTTTAAAAATTTTAAAACTGAGTAACTGATTACTCAAAAGTAAGTAATCGATTACTCTGTGTAGGTATATATATGTTTTTCTGAATTTTTTCAAACTCATATTCTTCCTCTTTCTCTCTCACTCGTTTAAACACTCCCAAATCTCTAAAAACTTCATTTTTCATTCTTTTTGAGTGATTTTTGTGTCCATTCATCCACATTTTCAATTCTAAACACTTCTATTCCATCATTTTCGTGATTAGTGGACCAAACCAAAAAACCCAAATCTCCCAAACCGAAAAACTTCAAAAACCCAATCCATGGCATCTTCTTCAAGAACAAAGAAGCAAGGCTCTAATGTGACTCAAAAGAAGCAAGGGACTTCATCCTTGGAGTCTAACTCTCTGGATTTAGCAAGACTTCTCGCAAACGATGAACAATGTGAAGTCTTCAAAGAGCACTTCCAGGGACGAACCATATTTACTCCAAAATTCGGTAATGTCGGGAACTTTGAGTTTGAATATTTTCTTTTCCCTTATCTTTTTCAACAACAAAACCTTTTCGAGTTTTGTGGTGAATGAAATTATATTTATCATGAACTTGTTAGAGTATTTTAACACAACTTGAACTTCCGGAAAAACCGTCTTACTTCATACGTGAAAGGAAAAGACATTGTTTTGGATTTAAAAACTTTTAGTTCATTATGTTGTAACATACCCACTCAAGATAGCACAACGGGTTTCAGCCTTGTTTGTGAATGAGATAACTATGATCGAAAGGATTTTTACTATTCTCTATGTAGAATTTCAAAAGGGGAAATAGAAATGTGTAAGCAATAGGGTTTTGGTGAGACTATTAAGAATATAGATATTCTATCTGTTGGACATCTCAAACTAGAGGACCATTTACTTCATTACTTTCTGAGCTATGTCATTTTTCCTAAATTTTCAAACCGTTCTCAAATTAGTGACATAGAACATCAAAATCAATTGGGCTTAGATGATAATGAGACAAATGTGGACTATTCGAGGAACTCAAAGCCCCTTGCCCTATGCAATCTTCATAACCAATATTCTTGAACATTTCGGTATTTTTACTGTTGGTGAAACCAAGGTTTCTCTTAATCTTCGTGAAAGCCATATTGATGTGGAAGAGATCCACAAAATGGGCTTCTCTTTCAATCCTAATGACTGCACCTATAAGCATAGAACTGATTTACCGACTGCTCTTGCTGATCAATCAGAACCTACCCCTCCTAACCCTCGTAAACCTCAACCTTCTGAGTTTTATGCTCAATCTTCCTCATCTTCTACCATGGCTTCAAATCAGATGATTATGGATGAGTTGTTTTCTCTTCGAGGCTACATCACTATCTGGATGGAAGTTCTTGATGCTCAGAACCAATAAATCCAATTTGAACTTCATCGTCTCTCTTATAAGATGAGTAGCATGAACATTGATGAAGACAACTCTGAGCCTGAGTCTTAGATTATCTTTGTTGTTAGGATTCTTTGGTTGTAATGTTTTCATGGCTTTTCGACAAAATTTGCTACTATGTTGTTTTGTTGTTGTTGTTTGATGAACAAATGTTTGAACATCTTTTGTTTTATGATATGCATTGCTATGTTTGACTTCTATATTATATATGAATATGTATGTTGTATATATATATTGTGATGGAAACTCTTGGCTTTTCTTCTTTTTGATGAAGTCAAAAGGGGGAGAAAAGTTGGGAAAAGTGTATTTTCTGTCAAATTTCTTTACGGCAGATAACTCCAAATTAAAGGTGGAGCATATAATATAGGGGGAGCATACTCACATCATCTCAACCTATCTCAAAGTATGCTGCTCTCAGAAAACTACACTGTTCAAGAAGATATTGGTTTGTCATCATCAAAAAGGGGAAGATTGTGAAGAAGATCTTTGCTCCTCATCTTGATACAGTTTTGATGAAGACACCAACAACACTAAAAAGAAGAAAATGAAGAATACTTATGAAGACAAAGTTTCAAGACAAATTAGTCTAAGTCTAAATAGGTACTTCTATTCCATACTCTCGAATATACAATAGTAGTAATGCTCAAACTATTTTTTAAGAAAATTGAAACACTTCAAGTATAAACAAAACAATTTTCAAAAATAGTGTGTAACATATTACTATATCTAAGTTACAGGTTACATAAGTGAGAAAACTAGTTACCTAACAAAAATTGTGCAGGGCGATCGATTACTCAAGGATGTAATCGATTACACTAATTAAATTTTAAATGCCCAGTTGGACAGCGAGTTTGAGTAATCGATTACTCAAGGATGTAACCGATTACTCACAGTTGTTGCATCACTTTTCAGATTTCAAAAATGAAATGTTTTTATCTCAAACGAAATGGTTTCATTCCAATCAATTCCTACCCTTTCAAAGATGAGTTATGGCTGGTTCGAAAGCCTATTTAAAGGCATTGAAACTTAGAATCAAAATATAAATCTTACACAAACTTTCAAACATAATTCTTGTAACACCGCGAATTTTACTACCTTGAAAATATATATTTTTATTAATAGTTTTATTAATTATATTTTTGAAAATGCATTTCTGGGAATTTTAAGTAAAGCATTAGACGAAACTCTAGTTGAGTTTTAGTCTTGTAATTCTATTTCTAATTTGGTGGTAAATTTTCATGATTTTCGGAGACAGTCGGTTTCGGACCGCTGTCGGGGCCGAATCTCACCTGTTACGGCTCAAAAAGTGGTTTTTTAAGTTCCGTAACTCGGAATCGAATTCCAATCGCTCCATTGGCTTCGTAATCACATTTCGAGTCAAGATAGACCCTGAGTTGGTCCATAACTATTTTCTAAAATATTTTCACTCGGAATGCCGAAATTCGAAGTTCCAACCGTAAAGTAAAATCGGGCTATCATTTTTGGCTACTCGAATATTGGCCGATAATACTTGAGCATGATTTAATCATGTGCGTCGCATGAGTCACTTCACAAAATCTACCTATTAAATCTTATAGATTTCACTTATTAATGTCTTGATTTACTACCCCAAAATCCCCAAAATCACTCAACAAATCCTCTCACTCCACCAACATTAGACACATCATCTATGATAGTCTAAATCTACTTATCTTGCAATAAATTTTATGATTTGATGAGGGTGAGACTCTCCTATAAATACCCCACCACATTCTCTCATTTTTACACTAAATTTCCTATACAAACTAAGATAGTCTTTTATGTTTCTTCTTCATCTTCTTCTCATACTTCAAAGAAAGTTATGAGCTTTTATTATGTTGTTCATAAAGTAGAGTTTATATTTGTTCTTTAAGTATTTTATGAAGGCATAACTAAAGGGGATGATAATAAAAT
>NC_032009.1:7005062-7006694 GCF_001865875.1 Lupinus angustifolius | reverse complement strand
TAATGAGTTTCTGGAACCCTCTCGCCTGGGGCGATAATACTTTCGCCTAGGCGAGGAAAGTTTCAGTCTAATTGAGATTTAAAGATGAATTGTCGCTTGAGCGAGAGATGCCCAGTTTTAAAAGGGTATTGTTGATTGAATTTTCGCTTGAGCGGAGGGTCCTCGCTTGGGCGAGAGACACTGATTGGGTTTGACTATTTGGATTGATTGTTTGAGTATGTAATAACCCTAGTATGAGTATGTAATATAAACTACTTTGGTATAACACCGTAATTGAATTAAAAAGTAAAGTATTCAAGGTGTTGGAATTAAATAGTCAAACTCGGAAATTAATATTAAAGAAACTATTCCGAGAAGGATGTATGATTTAGGGCGATGCCCAGAAAAGGATACGTGACACCACAGAGCGAGATCGTCTGACCGTAAGTGGCTTATTCTGGGACCGTCCAGGGAGATTCAGCGATAGTCGTAGTGGTAGGGACGTTACCCTTTGAGTTATGATGTGAATTAGGGCACTGCCCAGAAAGGAACCCAGGATACCACGTAGCGAGATCGGCTGACCGTAAGAAGCTTGGTCTTGTCCAGGGTATTCAGCGATGGTCGTAGTGGTGGTATGTATTTCCTTTATATTACGTGTTAACGTAAGATCGGGACACACAAGAAGCATTCATGAGGGAGATGACTTAAGGTGAACCGAGCATGGTAAATAATGATTAAAAGATTTAATCATCTAACTGCGGTTAGTGTTCATATGCATATGGTTAATAATGGAGTAGTGGAGAGGAAATTGACGGTATGACTTAGAGCACCGTGAAGTAAGCAGGGACGGCACTGATTGGACGGTGATTCGCCAACAATGTCTTGAGGGAGAGTCTGGGTGAGACGAGTCCCTTGTATTCCTGGGGAGGTACCCTGTTGGATCGGACAGTTCTCACAGGCCAAACTAGGCAATCTCTGACAACCCCTGGATTGCATTCGAGATCAATGAGAGGGATGCCCAGAAAGCGTTTGTACAACCTAGGTCCGGGTAGGACTGTTCCTGAGGGAACCGATCGATCTATTTTTAATTCCTTGCGAGGATATGTTATTTCGGGTGCGTACAAAGTGGCTTGGTATGGGACCTGTACTCTTGATTTATTTCCGACTAGGTTATTGGGAAGATATTGGGGTAAGGTGGATGATCATAACATAGTATACATATATTGCACTTGTGGAAATGGATTCCCACATTTGAATTACAAACATCATGCATCATTAATATTATGCACATATTATTACTTGTGGTTATGATATTTGTTTATGAAATGTATGTTGATACATTATGGTTTATGTTGATAAACAATGAGTTATGATGTCGGTTATAGATAATATATGCGTGTGTTATTATTTGGGGTTATGATCCCCACTTATGTGTTAATTAATTATAGACATGATATTTTGTTGATAAATGATACATTGATAAATGGGAAATATGATATTGTTTGGGAATAAGTGTATTTACGTTACATAGGTTGATTAGCTAATTGTTATGAGAACAATTGATGAGTTTGGTTCTATTACTCATGTGAATTAGATAATTACTCATGTGAATTAGATAATTGTTTATGAGAACAATTGATGAGTTTGGTTATA
>NC_032009.1:6961580-7004962 GCF_001865875.1 Lupinus angustifolius | reverse complement strand
TGAGTGTAATATTCTGAGTAAGTCCACGCCATCAATTAATTATGTTCATTAGATGTCTTACTCTCTCTATTTCTCTTCTTTTCTATTGCTTGTTTTTCGGACGTGTGCTCGTCAGATAGACAGTTTTGCTCGGATTTAGAGCTACCCATCAGTGATGTTCCAGGAGGGGGCATGAGGAATTGAGGAGAGGCAGGTACCCTAACTAGGAGTTGCTTATCATTTTGTGACTTTTGAAAACAAGGACGACTTCAGTTTGTTCCTGTCTTTGTTTAGTGTCTGTTGGCGATGATTAGTATTTCCGCCCTTTCTTCGCCCTTTCTTGTTGGATATGTATATTAAGTACTTATGATATTTTATATCTATGAAGATATATATTCAGGAAATGTTGTATCATTTCAGTTACCGTTAGGTAACCGGTTTGATTTTCGCGTTATATGTTACTTAAAATGATGTTCCGGAAAAGAAATGTTTTTTTTAAATGAAACAATTTTATATCAACAATTCAAAAAAGAATTACTCAATTTTCCGCGTAATAAATAAAGAGTATTTTTCGGAGCGTTACAATTCTGAAAAATATTTGAAATATTTTTTGCACTTTTTGCAACTTGTTCTTAAACTTTCAAAGTGAATTTTATGAGTTGCTTGAAGTAAGGTGTTTCAAAGTTTTACAAACCTATAAGAACATTATTACTTAGTATACAAAGAGTTATCGGATTGCAAGTGATATTACATTCCAAACTTGTAAAGGTAATCCTGCCATTGTTGTAAATTCTTCATTGACATTGCAGAAATCTTTCTTTCACAAGGGATAAGAAAATGGATAGAGTCACTTGGAAAATGTGTTCTCCAAGAGTGACATAAGTATTAGTGAGTGTATAAGGTACATAGATGTCTCGGGTGAAATATTGTAATTACAACTAATAATATTTAGTGTTGAAATCTCCTGTGTTGTAAGAGTACTGGACGTAGTCTTTGGTGGACAAGAATCTGAACTAATATAAAATCTCGGTGTACTCTCTTCTCCTTTATCTCTTGATTTTTACTTGTTAATTTTCTGCATAATTTTTCCGCTACATTTAACTCTTGATTTTGCAAAAAAAGTATTCATATTTTTAAGTCAACTAATTCACCCTCTCTTATTTGCAATCTTAATCTTACGGTATGAAAAATTATCTTTATTTAATTCTAATACTCTCAACACAGGATAAAATGTGAATGGTTCAGCAGAGGAAAGTAATGGTTTTCAGACACCACACAAGGAAAACTTCATAACATAACAACAAGCATCAACGAGTATACTAAATAACTTTCAATCATATCAAGAGCCAAATAAGTAATGTTACCTCAAGGATTAGGGGAGACTGGAAGGAGGTGCTGGAATGAGATGCTAGACGGATGGAACTGTACGGAGAAAATGAGAAGAAAAGATGAAAGAGGGAAGAAGAACAAATGGAACAGTCTTAAGTAATGACCTCTTTAACTACCTTTTAACTCAGCACAAACGTTAGAATTTAATTATCTTTTAATTCATTTAGTCTTAAGTTTTTTTCAACACAAGTGCATATACAAAAACGTTAGAATTTATATGTGTTATAATATGGAATGACATTGTTAGACTTTAGAATTTATTTTATTTTTAGATTTAGCGATTATCTTTCCCAAATTATTAATAAAATTAATATAATAATAATGCTAATAATATATTTTATTATATAGTTTTATAAATGGTAGGTAAAAGTAATAAATATTAATTCTAATAATTATACTATTCATATACCTACGGTTTTAAAACTATTGTGAAAGCATATATATAGTGACATATAATATTTTCTGTAGGTATAGCTCCAAAATATATTATGTTACCGGTACGTATAGTTATCAATCTAAATATAGTGACATAAAATATATTTTTTAGCTATAAGATATCTATACTTATAGAATATATTATGTTACTAATGCATATAGTTATCAATCTATACATATGTAACTATATTATGTTTATACTTACGTTTTATTTTATGTCATAGGTATATTATATATATACCTACAGTTTTATTCGCGGTCATTATAAATGTCTGTAGGTATATGACAAATTTCTTGAAGTGAGTGATTTTTGTTATTAATGTATAATTGATTGTTCCCTCTTTTGTATTTATAATTAAATAGATAAAAAAATAGTTTTCACATTTTAGTCTGTCTATTATCTCACTTCGCCAAATTTATGCTCAAGTATGAAAATCAGATTAATACTGACTTAGATGAATTTCAAACTCTACTGCATTTCTAGTGTTTAACAATTTGGTTATGCTGTTTCTCATGAATTTCTGTATTGACATAATTAGTTTGTTTAAGAGAAAAAATGTATTCACTTATTATTATTGCATCATTCACCATTCATTTTCAATCACTATTAACTTTTAAATAAAAATAATATAAATGAATCATGAATGATACACTAACCGTATATAAATTTTTTGTATTAGTGTCAATATATAAATTTTTTGTATTAGTGTCAATATATAAATATTACACTCTTTGTATAAATGCTCCCAACCTCAGTTATTGTTTTTGAATGCTAGGGAATATTTATTTAAAACTTAAAATCATGAAATTAGTCACATGTCACAATCCTCATCTAATACATGACTTTCTAGAAATAGAGATCTAATCTGAACCATGCAACAACTTCAAGGTGTTAGTGACAAATATGCTATGATTGTAAATCACTTCCTAATATCACTTGTCAATCTTAATATCTCTCCTTACATTTTGGCCAACCTCTCTGATGGATGTGCTTCATGTGATGATTTCGAAATTATTGGAAACTTACTTGACCTTGTTCTAAATCTTTAATACTAATGTCTTTATGATGATTATTCTGCAAAATCTGGAAAACATTAAGAAGTTATGGTTACACATGATTGGGAAATTCAACACAATAACAATGAAAAATCTAACAGAGTATATGAAACAAATAATAATTTCCTCAATTTATTAGAATCTATGAGGAGTAATAACAAACAATGCAGCAACTAAGAACACATAAGGGTCACCAAAAATTTTAACTTGGAAAATCTTTCCAAGGTGAGAAGTATAAGCTACAGGCATACACCAGTCAATCAAGCTCCCCTATGATCAAATAGGAACGTAAGAGTGTCTCAAAATTACAGCACAAATCGTGCTCAACAATAGGGCATATAACAGAACAACAAGCTTGAAAATGAGAACAAAAGAGTTGCAGAAAAACCAGAAAAGCAGATGTTATAACAACTCGTTTTCTACCACCTCAGATGACTTCTCACTGATCCATCCGTTCAGAATGAAATGCCAGAAGTTGTGAACCTGCTGTCCAAATTCAAGCACGATCCAACGGTGAACAAAGACACCGTCACAAGTTTCCCACAACAACTACGAGTTCCTACGAGTTGAATTCTCTTCTCTCTCACTTTTCTATTGCCTCCTTTTGCCTAAACTGATTGCACACACATGTCTCATTTGACCCCAATCCACTAGATTAAGTGGGACAAGTGGAATTTGATCAATTGGGTCTTTCTCCATATACGAAGGGAGCCCAAACCCAACAAATCTCCCCCTCACAACTATGTGGAGAGAACTGTCAAGCCGGCGATCTCACAACAAGTTTTAAACTTCCACCTTGATAAAAGTCTTAGTCATCATATCAATACCATTATCATCTATTTGAACCTTAGCCAATTCCAACAACCTAGCATCCAAAGCATTACGTATCCAATGATACCTCACATCAATGTGTTTGAACCTAGAATGAAAAGTTGAGTTCTTCCCAAGATGAATTACATTTTTACTATCACAAAATAGCAAGCTCATGTAAGAGTTTCTTCACCCAAAGCAACTACTTGCATGCTTCTGTAATAGAAATGAACACTGCCTCAATGATGGACAATGCAACACACTTTTGCAACCAAGATTGTCATGTACAACATCCCCTACAAACTTAATCAATTAGCCTGAAGTGGACTTTCTGAAATCAATGTCTCCAGACATATCACAATCAGTATAGCCCGCAAGAGTAGGTTTATCACTCCAAAACAAAGCCTCAAACTAGCAGTACCACAAAGATACCTCAAAATATATTTCACAATATTTCAATGCTCTCTTCCTAGATTCGATAGAAATCTACTAAATGTACCAACATCATGTACAATATATGGTCTAGTACACACCATTGCATACATCAAACTGTCACAACAGATGCATAAGGAACCCATTGTATATCTAATTTTTCAGCTTCATTTGAAGGATTTTATTTAGCACTCAACTTAAAATGAGTAGCAAGAGGAGTGCTTAGTGTCTTAGCATTTTCCATCTGGAACTTCTGTAACACTCTCTTAATATAGTGTTCCTGTCACAACCAAAGTTTCTTTTCTTGCATATCTCGTATGATTCTAATACCAAGAATTTGCTTAGTAGCTCCCATGTCTTTCATGGCAAATGACTTTCCTAATTTCTTATTTAACCTATACATCATGGAAATATTTTTCCCAACAATAGGCATGTCATCAACATGCAATAACAGGATGATGAATCACCATCAACAAACTTTCTAATAAAGACATAATGAACAGAAGTAGTCTTCATGTAGCCTTTATCACACAGAACAGACTCAAACTTTTGTTACCACTGTCATGGAGCCTGCTTCAAACCATATAGACTCTTTCACAACCTACACACATAGTCTTCTTTCCCTTTAACAAGAAAACCAACAGGTCATTTCAAATAAAACAATTTCCTTCAAATCACCATGAATGAAAGTTGTTTTTACATCCATTTGCTCTATCTTCAAATCAAAAGTAGCAACCAAACTCAATACAATTGTAATGGATGACATCTTCACAACGAGAAAAAAAATCTCACTGAAATCAACACCCTTTCTCTTTCTAAAACCTTACCCACCAACCTGGATTTATACCTTGGAGATGTAGAATTACTTTCTTGCTTCACCCTATAAATCCACCTATTTTCCCAAACATTCTTCCCTTTTGATAATTTTACCAAATCAAAAGTGTGATTAACATGCAAAGATTTCATTTCCTCTTGCATTGCATTCAACCACTTCTTCTTTTCTTCATTCTCCATGGCCTCATGATAATATTCAGGTTCTCCTACATCTGTCACATCAACATAGTCATCAGAAGAGTACTTGGTAGATAGTTTCCTCTGCCTATTAGACCTCCAAAGTTGAACTTGAGGTGGTTCAAGAGCATCACCAAGATTCTCATCTTGTGACATCTCATGTTCATCTTCACCAATATCAATGGGAACATGTAAATCATCTTCAAGCTGCTGATCACCAACATAACCTTGTTGTTCACCATTTTATATGTTATTCTCAATTGTATCCAAATCATGTACAAGTGTCCAAAATGGATCATGTCAGACAATCTACTATCTTCCTTGAGTGTAGTCTTCTTCATCTTATCAAAATATTCAATGGTTTTGTCTTCCATGAACTTCACATCACGACTTCTAACAACCTTTTTCTAAACATGATCATACAACCTGTAGCCAAATTCATCTTCACCATAACCAATAAAGATGCAGTGTCTTGTCTTCGCATCCAACTTGGGCCTTTAATCCTTTGGAAAATGCACAAATGTCTTGCAACCGAAGACTCACAAATGATCATACATCAAAATGATTTTACATTCAATGGACCACAAACATCATAATGCACCAATTCAAGCAACTCTAACTTCCTTAAGGGATGATGCTTCTTAAAGGATACTCTGGTTTGCTTACCAGCGATGCAATGAGAACATTTCTCCAACTCTACACTTTTCAATCCCAGAAGTACATCATTTTTAGCTAAAAAAATTAAACATTTTTTTAAGTCTGCTGCCACAAAGAAACCTCCATATACATGCCATTCACACTTTCTTTAGCAATCAATGCTTTTGTCCAATACAGTTTAGAATTTTTCTTCCCTCTAGCCACAACCAATTTACCTCTGGTGAGTTTCCATTTTCTAGAACCAAATTGATGATTATAACCACCATCATGAAGCATTTGCACAAATATCAAATTGGAACGACATCTCAAGCATGTTTAACTCATTTCAGCAAAAATTTCACTCTCATGTTGTTATGCAAACAAATATTACTAATACCAACTACCTTTGATACATCATCATTACTCATCTTCAACACTCCAAAATCACCAAAAGTGAAAGATGTGAAGAACTTATTCCTTGGTGTAACTTGCAGTTTCGCACCACTATCAATTATTCACCTTCTTTCATCTGATACAAGATTAACTGAATCACGGTAACAGAGAATAATAAGATTCTCACAAGTAGCAGTAGTAACACGATCATCATCACCATGATTCTTCTCATTCTGCTTGCCCTTCTTGTCTTTATTCTCACTTTCCATTGAAAACAATTATTTTGTATGTTACCTGCTTTGTGACAATAGTGACAGTCCACATTCTTGTATCTGGACTTTGACTAACTTCTGCCTTTTTCTCTATCACCTTTTGGGTCATTTCTCTGACTTCTCTCCTTGTTTTTAGTGACGAACACCTTAGAATGAGATGAAGTATCATGTGTCTTCTTTCTCTTCTCCTCATTAAGAATACTTCCCTTTATACTTTTCAAAGAGACAATACCATCAGAGGCTGAATTTATAATTGAAAATTGAAATGTTTCCCAAGAATCTAGTAAAGTATTCAGTTGCCAAAGTCCCAACACTTCATCATCAAACTTGATACACATCCCTGATAATTGATCTAGGAGCCCTTAAAAATCATTCAAGTGATGTGAAATAGAAGCTCTCTCCTTGTACCTCAAATTAATCAAGGAATTCAACAAGTATAATTTATTATTCTCTGATTTAGAAGCATACAAGGATTCAATTTTCTTCCATAAAGATTTTGCATTTTGCTCATTAAGAATGTAATTGTAGACATTATCTTTCACATATTGTCGAATGAAACCACAAACTTGTTGATGTTGAAAACTCCAATCTTCATCATACTTCGACTCTAGCTTCTTAGTAGCGAACATAGGAAGCCGCAAATTCTTCACATATATTAAATCTTTCAATTTTTCTTTCCACAAGTGATAGTTAGTCTCATTCAAACATATCATTCTATGTGTATTTTCCATCATCATTCAAGCAAGTCAAACAACCTCAAACCAAAGCTCTGATGGAAAATTCAACAAAATAACAATGCACAATATAACAGAGTATATGCAACGGATAATAATTTCCCCAACTTGCTAGAATCTATGAGGAGCAATAACAAACAATGCGGCAACTAAGAACACACAAGGGACACCAAAAATTTTAGCGTGGAAAATCTTTCCAATGTGAGAAGTAAAAACCACGGGTACAAGCCAATCAATCAAGATCCACTATGATCAAATAGGAATGTAAGAGTGTCTCAAAATTACAGCACAAATCGTGCTAAACAATAAGGCATATAACAGAGCAACAAGCTTGAAAATGAGAACAAAAGAGTTGCAAAAAAACCAGAAAAATAATTGTTGTAACAACTCGTTTTCTACCACCTCAGATGACTTCTCATCGATCTAATCGCTCAGATTGAAGTACTGAAAGTTGTGAACCTTCTTTCCAAATTTCAGCCCGGTTCAACGGTGAATGAAGACACAATCACAAGTTTCCCACAACTACTATGAGTTATTGTGGGTTGAGTTCTCTTCACTATCACTTTTCTATTGCCTCCTTTCGCCTAAATGATTGCACACACATGCCTCATCTGACCCATATCCACTAGATTAAGTGGGACAAATGGACTTTGACCAATTGGGTCCTGTTCCACATAGGAAGGGAGCTCAAACCCAACAACACATTATATTAAGTGATGGTTATCTAAGAGAAAAACTTTTGTATAGAAGTTGATGAAGGCATTTTCCATTAATTGATCGCATTTAACTAACCCAGAAGGTACCCACAAAATTTATCCAAATGAAGATAGTGTCACATGACATAAATAAATTTTAGCGATTCAGATTTTAAATTATTTTTAAATAAAATTTTAAATTCCCCAAATATACCTGATATCCCATGATTCTCTTAGGTCTAAAAAGTAAAGTAAAGAATTGACTTTTTCTGAAGGGTTGAAGTACCTTCTACTTTCATTTCAATAAAAAAATCTTTTATGATAAGAAATAATTTTAAATGCCCTGTAATATTTAACAAAACAAAAACACGATGCAATGTTAAGGGAAAAATCCACGCCTATCATAATACTCAGCTTGGGTGCAACATATTTTCTATTTTCTTGCTACTAAATCTATGCATTTACTTATTCGCAGCTCTTGCAGTAATTAAGATCTGATCCCCATATTTGCAGTGTTATTTGGTCTCTTTGTCTCTTATACTTGCACAGGGGCAACAAAATTACTGCCATTATTTTCCTTCTCTCTTTTATGCTTTGTGCTTGATCAAATCAAATAGTTGCACGCAAAACAAATTCCTTCATTGGAACTCACTACAATTTTATTTTACAGTCTTATAGTATTTAAGCAACCCAAAAAATGGTAAAAAGCCTATGTACTTTGCACTCCCACAAAATGGTCTTTTAGCAACATATAATTGTGCAATTTTGTTTTAGTTTATATATAATCTATTAGAGTTTATGATTGGCTTGGCTGTGGTATTTGCATTATATCAGATAGCTATATTCTAAGAAAGTGAAAGTTTAGTGTTGATTTCTTGGGTTTCTCTGCAATGATCAGCCTTGCCATCTTTCTGACTCAGACCTAGATGCAAATCTGGCACCCATTGCTTATCATTCTGCAACTTTTTTTGATTCAACTGCATATGTTGACAAAAAAAGTTCTATAAATGAATCAATGATGAAAAATAAAAGAATGATCTCCATCCTCTCCAATTGTGGAAAAACTTGAAAGTCGTGTTCCATGAATCTCAACCTCAAATCGATGTTAATAAAAATGTAAGGTTGAGATTGATCTTGTTTTCCAGCAACGGGAGAGGTTAGAGTAAAAAAACATATTGACATAAACATGCGAATTTTACTTTTATAAGCCTAACTTTACCTTAATCCGAAATGGGGGATCAAATCCAAGCTTTAAGCTAGTGGAATAATTGAAAGGCTCATCCGAGTTTGATAGATGTTCTTTGATTAATCTTGTGTTGTTTCCAAAGCTCAAAAGATCAGATGGTCTAAGAGATGAAGTAGTAGTGCCAAATTGTTGTACAACAGATTGTGACATAGTATTAGCATTAACATTGGTAGGTAACATTTTCTTCCACTCATGATTGTTGTTCATAATTTGTAATGGAGGCCACTTTTTCTCTTCAAGAAATTGGCTTGGTCTCATGGGTGCAATTCTGCTTCCTGTATCAATTAGTTGAATTTGGTTTGAAGCTATTGATCTTCGTTGAGTTTGTAAGCTTGTTGACGGGATAACTTCGTTGCTTATGTAACTTGGTGTTGTAAAGGTTTGATGATTATTCAAGTACCATTGCTGGTGCCTAGTGAGAGAGATTGCAAAAAAGGAGTTTTATTATAATCTTTTTTCTTGCAAAACCATTGAAAATTTGAGGAAGGATTTTAAGGAAGCTGATTGAATAAAATCTACAGCAATGGTCAATGACCATGGAAAAATATATTATAACTAGTGATTCAAATTGCAATATTGTGATTACAATCATTACTCTAATCATATCACATCATAATTATAGTATGATACTAAATTACAAAATTACAATGATATATTCGCATTAAGTCGTAGTGCAACTACATTTTTGTCACATAATTCAAAAATATTTTTTGAAACAATCTATACCGCAATGACCATAATCACAATGATGTGTCCACATTATGAAGCATGAATTTTGATACGTGTGTCGGATAGGTGTATAAAATACATAAAATATAATAAAATTATAAGTGTAAATCAAAATATCAAGAGTAGAAAATATAATTGAAATTGTAAATTATTGTCCTCCAAAATTTCAAGTACCAAAACTAGAAAATATAATATAATAATTCATAAAATTAATAAAATGTATCATATCTTATCCTATTTTATTGGTGAAAACGGTGAAAACGTATCAGATACGTATCTTCATCTTTATTTTTTAAATTTCTGGATATTTTAGGGTTACATATCCTTCATGAATTCGAACATATCTGTGTCAATATATATTTGACACCAACACATGAGAATGTTCAACGTAACCGTACTTCAGAGACCACAACTATGACTAGAATCACACAACTATAATTCAAAACACTCCAAACAACTAATGGAATAACTTTAATCATGCAGGTGATTATCAATATATCTGCTAGAGCAAGCAAAACGGCCTGGTAAGTTCGATCACATGCCTAATTAAGCCGCAGAACATTTTGGCCTAAACTAGATAGGGTCGTAAAGTTTGTCCAATTACATTTAAAAATAAGTCTAATACCAAGTTTAGAAAACCAATTTTTGTTCAAATAGATCTTTGGATTTTTTATTCTAGGTGATTAAGAGTCAAGCTAGGAACAGTCCTACTTGTACCCAATATTTTGGGGGCAAATTTATACTACAAGTGCACCTTGACTGAAATATTACGGTCTTGGTATGCCTTTTAAATTATTTACTACTTTAGTATACTTTTTGGGAAAATCGTGAATACTACTAATGCTGAGTTTCTTTTTTTTCTAAAACCCTACATACATTAGTGATTTCAATATTTTTATATAAAGTGAAGAAACTGGTCTGCAACCTATTTCTAATATATTACTTTGTTTTGTGTTGTATAATTTGAGAGCACACATATTGTCTCACTTTTTGTATTACTGCATGTATTATCATTTTTAATTGGTTGAAAAAATTATTTAAGTTAAAAATATAATTATTTAAATATTATTCTGACCAATCATATCTTCTGACATAAAAGTGATACAAAAAACTAGAACAACAAATGTGGACCAGTACAATTCAAATGATTCTCTAATTTCTTTTTCAATAACATTTTTTTCCTTATTAGTTCATAAAGAAAGATCAATATAAACTACCATAAAAAGAATTTTATTTGTATTTCTATATGTTCTATTAGTATATGTTTATGGGTTATGAGAGAAGTTGGAAGATACAATGTGAAGCTCTCTCTCCTAGGTTTTAGCATATTCCAACCTTCTTGGATCGGATCTCCAGCTTTCTTGGAACCACTAACATTTTCCGAGGATCTTCTTCAGCATGAATACTAAGTCTTTTGTCCCATGGCATTTTCTCGAAGGCACTACAGAGCAAGAAGAAGTTTCAACAACAAAAGCTGCTCCTATAGTGAAGAAATCTTTTGCCCAGGCTTTAAAGAACTCGTGCAATATTGCAGTGTCTCAGCTCCCTCAACCCTGCATAAAGGGTGATGCTATAGCAGTAAAAATCCCTGAGGAGGAATACCAAGCTGGTCTACAAAGGTGCAAGAACCATCTTCATGGTAGACTCATCCTCTCAAAAGGAGATTCCCCAATTAAATTTGCAAATCTAAAAAGCAAACTGTGTTCCATGTGGAGTATGATTGGCAAATGGAATGTTATATCCCTTGGGAGGGGTTTCTATGAGTTCTCATTTTCCTCGGTTGATGATATGAGGAGTGTATGCTCTATTGGGTCATGGCAACTCAATCCAGGTTACCTAAGGCTCTTCCTGTGGTCACAAGATTTCAATCCTGCTCTGCAGAAGCAGTCCCATACTCAATGTTGGGTTAAGATACAGGGGCTGCCACAGGAATATTGGAGCCCTAAGATCATATTCTCAATAGCAGGTGGCATAGGCACGCCTATCTCATTAGATGATGCAACAAACAATATAACCTATGGTCATTTTGCCAAGGTTCTAATAGAAATTAACCTGAAAGCTCATCTTCCAAATCAAATCTTGGTGGAACGTGAGGGATTTGCTTTTTTTGTTAACTTGGAATATGAAAATCTTCCTGAATTTTGCACAGGTTGTGAAGTCATAGGGCATATGATATCCAATTGTAGGAGAACTCACAAGAAAGATCACACTGAGGATGTGACTAAAGCCAAGAAAAACAGCCCTGCTGCAAAAGTTCCCTCTATGGAGAAGACTCATGACTTGATCATAGACTTGGAACTTGACAATAGGGACATTAACCTTGACAACTTGGAAAGGTTAACTATATCCCCTGAATTGGAGTCTAATGAGGCATTAGAGGAGGAAAAAGGGGAAAACTCCAGAGTGGAAGACTCTTTGGTGGAGACCCCTTGTGAACCTGATCATGTGAACATCAATATTCAGAAGGAGTCTGAAGTTGCAAACCAGACAATCATCCAAGATATGAGGATAGTTGGAAGATTGTGGGCTGAGGATGAACCTGAGGATCAAATAGAAGAAGGATCCTTCACTTCAATTCTATCTAAATCTAAAAAAAAAGGATGAAAAAGAAGACTCAATCAGAGAAGATTCACTATACCCGTAAGGGGGGATACCTCATTAGTGATCAATGAAAGTCATCTTCTGGAATTGTAGGGGGATAGGTAATATTAAAACCAAGTTAGTTTTAAAGAACTTCTGCTTGTCTAATAAGCCTGATCTGGTCTTTATTGCTGAACCAATGATTGCCAGAGAGGATGTGAATAATATGTTTTGGAATGAGCTAAATCTCAAGTTTTTTGCTTATAATGAAAGAGGTACCCTTTTGCCTAATCTCTGGGGCCTCTGTAATAAGGATTTAAGCCCTCAGGTAATTGCCACTTCTAACCAACTCATTGATGTTTCTGTAAACATGGAGGATAAGCTGGTGCACTTATGTGATGTTTATGCTCATAGTCATTATATTCAAAGGAGGGCCCTTTGGAAAGACATCATATCTTTAATGAGACAACATGCTGGTGCTTGGAATTGCATAGGGGACTTCAATGTGGTGAGGGGTGCCTATGAGTGCAGAGGGTCCAGGCTGCCCTGCTCCAACATTTCTAAGGAGTTCATCTCTTTTTCTGAGGAGGGAAATTTGGTTCACCTTGAAACTAGAGGAGCTGAGTTCACATGGTCTAATAAAAGAAGAGGATCAGCTCTTACTGAGAAAAGGCTTGATAGGAGCATGTGCAATGATGATTGGTTATCTACTTGGAATTCAGACTCCTGTTGCACCCTCCCTAAGATCTCCTCTGACCACCATCCCCTGCTTCTTACTTGTAGTCTCCCTGTTTCTAAAAGAACTTCTTCTTTTAGATTCCTCAAAATGTGGATGAACCACCCTGACTGCTCCAGGGTGATAGAGGAAGCTTGGAATGATAGCATTGTGGGATGCCCTATGTTCATTGTGTCTGAGAAGCTTAAAAGGCTGAAAGCTAAGCTAAAATCTTGGAACTGGAATGTTTTTGGCAACATCCATCAAAATGTCCAAAATTCAATAAATAATGTGGAGAATATTCAAGCTTGCATAAATAGCTTTGGCCCTAGTGATGATTTGCTTGATCAAGAGGGTAATGCTCAGTTAAATCTTTTAAAGGCTCTAAACATGGAGAATGATTTCTGGAAAGAGAAATCTAGAATTAACTGGCACATGAATGGTGACAGAAACACAAGCTTCTTTCACAAAGTCACTAAGATTAGGCAAGTTTCTAAGTCTATGACCATTCTCAAGGATGGAGACAGAATCATTACAAATCAGGAGGACATAGCCACTCACACTCTGGACTATTTCACCAATTTATTTGGCTCTGCTAATGACACCCTCCCTAATCATTTGATTCATGAGGTAATCCCTCAAATGGTGCTGCCTCAAGAAAACAACATTCTCATCAGTATTCCTACTGAGAATGAAATTAAATCTGTGGTTTTCTCTTTAAATGGGGAGGGGGCCCCTGGTCCTGATGGTTTTGGAGGTAGTTTTTACCAAAATTATTGGAGTATAGTGAGTAAGGATGTTTGTGCTTCTGTTAAACAATTTTTTGCTCAAGGTTGGTTATTGCCTAATATGAACTCTAATAGTGTGATTCTGATCCCTAAGTCCCCTAATGCTGACAAAATTGAAGACTTTAGGCCAATTGCTCTTGCCAATTTCCAATTCAAGATCATCACCAAGGTTTTAGCTGACAGATTATCCCTAATTGCCTCTAGGATTATTTCTCCTCAACAAAAAGGCTTTATAAAGGACATAAACATTGCTGACTGTATTTGTACTGCTTCTGAAGCTATTAATCTCCTTGACCACAAATGTTTTGGTGGGAACTTAGCAATCAAGATTGATGTTAGGAAAGCTTTTGACACAATGGACTGGAATTTCTTGCTGCAAACTCTTCATGCTTTTGGTTTCCATGACCAATTCATTCAATGGAAAATGGATCAGCATCATTCTGCAATCAGCTAGACTATCCATTAATGTTAATGGGCAAAGTGTGGGTTTTCTCAAGTGCTCTAGGGGTGTTAGACAGGGGGACCCCCTCTCCCCTTTGCTGTTTTGCTTTGCTGAAGATGTGTTGAGTATAGGCATTTCCAGGTTGGTGATCAGTAACAAGCTGAGTTCTATTTCTGGCCCTAATGGTCTTACAACTCCTAGCCATGTCCTATATGCTGATGATATCCTTATCTTCTGCAAAGGGACTAAGAGAGAGTTGCTCCAACTGAGGAATCTGTTAGATGACTATGCTCAAGCATCAGGGCAATTCATTAATCCTAACAAATGC
The DNA here is from genome assembly GCF_001865875.1 of Lupinus angustifolius. Lineage (NCBI taxonomy): Eukaryota > Viridiplantae > Streptophyta > Magnoliopsida > Fabales > Fabaceae > Lupinus > Lupinus angustifolius. The sequence goes on along the minus strand of NC_032009.1, from coordinate 6,990,292 downwards.
AAGTTCTACTCAAATGCCACTCCTAGAAAATTTGCAAGGTTATCTTCTTACTTGGGCTTCAATCCTGGCTCTCTTCCTTTCACTTACTTGGGGGTTCCCCTTTTCAAAGGTAAGCCTAGGAAGATTTTCTTGCAGCCTATAGCTGATAGAATTCTCAATAAGCTTGCCAAGTGGAAGGGTCATTCTTTGTCCATAATGGGAAGGGTGGAGCTGGTCAAATCGGTTATTCTAAGCATGCTAGTCTTCAGCTTCCACGTCTACTCTTGGCCCTGTCAACTGATAAAAAAGCTTGACTCTTGCATCAGAAATTTTGTCTGGTCAGGGGACATAAACACCAGGAAAATGGTCACTGTGTCTTGGTCTCAAGTGTGCTCATCTAGCAAGGTTGGTGGCCTTGGAATTAGATCTCTTTTGAAGCTTAACAAGGCTGCTCTAACTAAGCTAGCTTGGGAGTTAAGGCATTCAAGGAGAGATTGGGCTGTCCTCTGCAGAAGTAGATTTCGAATTCATAGCAACACAATTCCTTCATATTTAAAATCCTCAATCTGGCCTGGAATCAGGATGAATTGGCATGTTGTTAATGAAAATGCAGTTTGGATTATAGGAAAGGGGGATACAATTAACTTCTGGAATGATAACTGGCTTGGAGCTCCTTTAGTTGATCTTCTACGCATACCTCAACATTGGCAGGGTCAATTAAAGGCAAAAATATCAGATTTCATTCAAAGCTCTGTTTGGACTATCCCGAATTCATTGGTTGATCATTTCCCTTTTCTCATTGATAAAATTGCCAAAACTGATTTTTCTGGTGGCCAGGATTTGCTGTGTTGGAAAAACTCTGCTGATGGGGTGCTCACATTAAAGGAGGCATACAATTCTCTTGATTCCAACTCCAATCCTATAACCTGGTTCATGAAAATTTGGTCAGGGGAAATTCCCCCTTCACATTCCTTTGTGACTTGGCGCTTACTCCACAACAAAATGCCTTCTGATGAGAGCTTGCAATCAAGAAGGTACAACATGGTCTCAATGTGCAGTCTCTGTAGTAAGCAGGTGGAGACCTCTTCCCATCTCTTTTTCACTTGTCCATTGGCAATTCAAATCTGGAATTAGATTAAGGGAATTTTCAACATCCAGCTGGACTTTTCCTCTGTTAAAGCAATCCTCTTGGCCAGTAAAACTGATTGGTGTGATCAGGTGAATCACCTCTTCACTGCTTGCATTATCCATGCAATCAGCACGATTTGGTGGTGTAGGAACCAATGCAGATTTCACAACAAAGACTATAGCATTGGCTCTGTCATCAATAGAATCATAACAACAACATCTCTTTCAGCTAGCTATTCCAAAGTTTCAAGCAAGCCTTCTTTGATCGACCTTTGTATCCTTAAAGCCTTCAAAGTTGATATCAATTATCCTAAGGCTCCTTCTATATTGGAGGTAATTTGGCAGCCCCCTGCTAGAAACACCATCAAAGTTAACACTGATGGTGCAGCTAGAGGTTATCCTGGCCATGCTGGGGGAGGAGCAATCTTCAGAGATCACAGTGGTCAGCGCATTGCCTGCATGGCTGATTACTACGGCATTGAGGATGCTTTATTTGTTGAGTTTAATGCTGCTTTATCAGCAATCATCTTTGCTATATCAAAGGCTTGGATGAATCTCTGGTTTGAGTGTGATTCCACATTGGTGGTGGAAATTCTCAATGGAAATCACAATCCTCCTTGGAAGCTCATAAACAAGTGGATTCATTGCAAAGCAAAAATGGTTGGTATGAATTTCAGGGTGTCTCATATCTATCGTGAAGGCAATTCTTGCGCGGATAAATTGGCTAATTATGGGATTAACTCCAAAGTTAGTTCGAAATGGATGTCTACTCCTAATTTCATTCATCATGAATGCTTGCGTAATAGGAACCTTCTTCCTAGTTATAGATTCACTTCTTCCTATCACTAATGTATCGTTCTTCCATCTAATATATTTCAAGGTGTAGTTGCACCTTCGGCTTTAAAAAAAAAAACATTAGTATATGTTTGAGGTTTGTACAAAGAAAAAGGAATAAAAAATGGTCAAAGTACTTACATATAATAGAACTTGAACCTACATCTTAATGATATATCATTACTTATTATATATACATATATGAAATTTTAAGGACCCTAAAGACTTTAAAATTATAATATTATAGTACAATTTTAAGAAATCAATAAAATTGATTATTCTTATTAATATGTGTAATTCACTTACAAAATAATAATAAAGACTACATTATGTAATATAATATTACAAGAATCTAAAAGAATAAAATATGAGTTTAATAAGTTTATTTGCATGACAATCTCCAATATTATAAAATAAAGACTCTATTATCAATATAAAATGTCTGGGCAACATGAAACTCGTCCACTGTGCTGACGAGTTTCTTCACTATATATAAAAAATGAAATCGCTAATATAAGTAACGAGTTATGAAAGGTTTTAAGAAAAAAAAAACTCAACATCAGCATTCACGATTCTCCCAAAGAGTACACTAAAATGATAAATAATTTAAAATGTGTACTAAGATTGTAATATTTCAGTCAAAATGTACCTAAGTGTAAATTTACCAAATATTTTGTGTTCAAATCCTAAAAGTAACTTTTCTATTTGTGAAATAAAGTTGCCTATATCTATAATTCTCATACCTTCTAAGTGGGAAGCTCTTACTCACCCTTTCTTCATATGTAGTACAAATGAATAAATAAATAAATAAATAAATAACAGTATATGCATGATTTACCTTGAATCAGTGGCCTTTGAATGTGAATGTGATATGGAGGAGGGCTGGAGGAGACTCTGGAAATTGTTATGCTCTTTGGAATGAGTTGCTAGAATGATTCCACCATTTCCCATCTTGAAATGTTGATGAGGACTCATGGATTGATGAGAAACATGGGAAATACGACCTACGTGATTATGGGCTGATCTGTATTGACTTAATACTGCAAAATGGATTATGAATGAATTGTCAAAATCAAGAGATTATAACAAAGTTACACTAAACCTAAGTCTGTCTAATTAATTTCACTTTGCTTATAGAACAGATGCAGCAAATTAAGTTACCTACTATTTTCTTTGCAAAAATGCCAAGGTAGATTTGATGGCATGCATCATTTCAAAATTTAGTAGCGTTGACACAGAGACACAGTTTTTGGAAAATTTAGACATGTGATTAACTTGCTAATGACACCCTTTTGGAATGCAATTTAAAACATAAATGGATACATAGGATTCAAGTCCCTTTGCATACAGTTTTAGGAGGGAAATCCTAATGTAGTAGACATCATTAACTTAAGCTGAATGAGAGGGAACAGAGAATTTTGGTTTTTTTGCCATCATCTCTCTCAGCGAGACATAGACAATAAGTTAAGGATTTCTCACTCAGCATAGCGGTCCTCGCTCAGCATGATTCAAGAGTCGTTGAACGAGTAGTTCAGCTTTTCAATTTCATGTATGTTTTGTAACTTCGTTTCTTTTTATCAATGAAAATTAGTATGCTTTTGCACCCACATTCATTAAAAAACTGATTGAGCTTATTTCTATACATAAAAAACAGATACATTTGTCCACCAAAACAAACCAAAGAAACAAAAATTAATAAAAAATTCACATGCATTAGCATGTTTAATGAACAAGATTCTGAATATTCCTCACCTTGCCCAGTCTCGTCAAGTTTCTTGCTTCGGTACATCTGAAATGGAAATTCCATAACCATAAAATTAGTTATGAAATAAAACTTCAGCGCTTAAGGAAAAATCTAATTGAAATTAAAGAGTATTATGTCTATTCAACAAAAAAACGTGTATGGAGGAGGTAGTAGATGAGATAAAATTCAAATCTTGGTTATGAATCAAAAGTAACTCAAAAAGGCTCAAACATGTACTGATTTGAATGGTGTTCTAATCCAATAATATGTTTGGATTGTTATGTTAGGGCTATATTGCTTTCTTGGATGAGGTTAACACTTCCCTTGTATTTTGGGGAGTGTTTTCTCTTGCCGATTTTTTTGTACATTTGTTTTTCTCTGACTCTAATTTGTTACTTTTTTTAAAAAAAAAAATCACTTATAAAAAAAAGGTCTGCATATTTTGCTACCTGCAAATGACTCTTCACATGAGCAATGCTGAGACCTCTCACATTCATTAGCTGAAGGACCAACTTGGGAGTTGCTCCTGTACCAGTAACCAATGCAGGAAAGTTCAAGTTAATATTTACACTATTAGGGCAAAGTCTGAAAGTCCATGAAAAATTCAAATGTTTTAAGTTTACCATATATATACAAGGAAAAATATAGCAAGCCAGAATTTTGTCAGAAGAATCATGGTATATGTTTGTTGACTCATAGATATGTATATAGACTCTTTCAATAATTATTATTGTATTCTATCAAAATTGACTAACATTTATGTTTGTAGCACATCATAACTAACACCAAGGTTTCCCTATGACTATAAAAAGTAAATAAGATCTAATATAGCTCCATATGATATTCCACACAGTTATTAAATTCTACATAAGTTTGTTTAAATAATTGGATTCGTCAACATTAAGCATTTACCGTGTTTGAGGAGTTATTATATTAGAATTTAATTCGAAACAAGCCATCCAAGATAGATGGGAGAGTGAGTTAAAAAAATTATATTTTTAAGACTGGGTTAATATTTAACTCCATCCTTCATGTGATGTTTAAAAAATTAATAAATAAATAAATAGACTAATCAAAACTAGTGAAATTCTTTGAAATCATAAGGGTGAGAGTAAAGATTTAAGGAGTTGCCGATTAACAAAATATTAAATCACTAACAATTACTATAAAAATGCAGTTTTTTTATTAGTATTTAGAGATGGGCTCTCACAAGTCTTAAGATTAGAGAGTAATTTAAAAAAATTACATTTTTGGCTTTTGATATTTGTTTGTCCAAAATAGTGTGGGAATTTAATGTTATTGCACTCCAAACTTATAGACCCTTAAACTTTTGTATAATCCATAAATCCACAAATGTGGGACTTGTTAATTCCTAACACTCTTGTATAAGGTGGAATGTAACATTGTACTCCCATAATATAAAAAAAATAGTTCTGTTGATGAAAAAATGAACTAATCAAAGTTTTGATAATGTAATTTCGTGATTGTGTAACATTTCTCATGGGGGAAAAATACTTACTCTCTTGACCACCAAGCCTTTCAATCGCATGCACAAAAGAGAGATGAAGATCATGAGTCCAACGGAGTCTAGGCATCTTTGATCTAACATATTGTCTCACACCACCTCTTCTTTCATTTCCTATTTCTTTTGAACTTGTCATACTTCTATTACTTGAAGTCCCTTCATTCTCCTTTACTTTCTCATCATTTTCTTCATCTCCTTTTAGTTCATTACATGCCTCATCGTTATCATTGTTTTCTTCACTATTAGCTTCTTCATTCAAGTCAAAGGATGAAGATTTATGTGAAGACCTCAATGAAGTTTCCCCACCTTGTTCCTCATTCCTCTCATTGTCTTGAATCTCATCATATCCTTCTGACATGTTTCTCAGGATCACTTCCAAAGTCTCCAACTTGTTTATATTTTACAAATTAATTAACATTTCATGTCTGAAACAAATAGAAGATTATTAATAATTATATGTATACAAAGTTGGCAAAATATGCAAGTGCAACAATAAATTGATTTTTTTTTGGCGCACCACAATAAATTGATTTAAAGAAGAATATGTGGGAACAGGCTGTACTTTCTCTACTAAGCTTTAAAACTATGGAAATAGTTGTGCTAAAGTATCCTCTCCAGCTTAAAGTAGTAGAATATGAGGGGGAAAAGAGTTTGAATTTTTAATATTATTTTATTAAAAATTAATTAAAATATAAACCGTTTATTTTTTCCACGCGACATATCAATATGAGAAGATCTCTACTCACTAAAATGCTACAAGGCCACAGTGAATATAACACTAAATTTGTAAGAGGAATGTAATAAATGGTAGGTCAAAAATCAAGAATTGAAGTATAAAGAATGCAACCAACATCTCTACCATGTAACCATGTGACATGAATAACATTTCTAATAGATGCCAATTCAGATCTACATATATTTAAAGAATCTGCAACCATGGTAATGAGTGCATTTTAATTTGTGAACCACCTAATTAAAGTTATTGATGATAAAATATATGCACAAAGGATAGAATTAATTAACTGAAGTATGAGGGGGATATTTATTATTGTTAAAATAATGCAAATTTTATGTCATTTTATTTCTTTTTCAGGAAACTTAACAAGACATATATGGTTTTCATTTTACCAATTATAGAGGCAACAAACTCCAAAGGGTTCATTATATGATTTGCAAAACATACTGATATGAGTATTTTCATGAGCTGTCTCTCTCACACGCACAAATATGTAATGAGAAGATATTAAACAAGAAAAAACCCTGATATAGCTGAAGAGAGAGAAATCATTTAAAAGTGTTAATCATTTCTGATAATCAATTTTGTTGCCATTCATGCTCAAGTTTTTATAATATCTTGTGAGAAATTGATGATTCTGGACAAGGACAAAGTTCAAGAACACACAAGTATCTTATATCAATTCTTTCTCTATAAGCAAAGAAGTATATTCGAAGAGTAAAATCGATATTCAACCTATTTGCAAGAGTGAAATAAAAGCCAAGGAAGGACTACAAGCTAATAGATACAACAACACTACTGATACAACATAAAAGTGTTAAGAGTCAATACACCATCCCCGATAGCCAATAAACTATCATAAAAGAAAGCTTCACATAGGTACACTTATGAAAGATATATATTAAGAACACATATAGGTTTGGTATCCCTCTTACTCCCTTTAATTAAATTTCTTTATTTTCTGATAAATAATTATTGAAAACACAACATCGCTAGGGAAATGAAGTCCAGAAAGAAAACCCAGTGGTTAAAAGTTTTCTTGGAAGAGAAAGAGGAGAATTTGTTAAAGAGATCCTTACCTCCCATAACTCATGAAACAAGAAAAGAATAATAGTCATGATACTAGCTAAGTACACCACAAAAGGAAAAGATGAAGCCTAAGAAGACAAAGAATTGCATATACAAAAATCTAAATCATAAATAATTTGCTCAAAAGAAAAGTAGAAAGATGAATACTAGGTTGTCTGTTTCTTCTTTTCCCTTGAATAATAACCATTAAAGATGAAGATGTGCCTCTATTAATTCCTTCTCTTACAACCCTGATCATGTAACATACCTTCACTCATTCACCTCTTGAAAAGCTTCATGGCCTAGCTAAACTTGTAAAGCAATTCATGCGCCATATATTGAACTTGATTTGGTCTTTGATCTTTCTTTCTTTGATTGGTGAAGGGAGAGAGAAGAGATCAGAGATATAACTTGATAATGGTTGTTTTGGGGTGTCTTAACTTTTTGGTATATCATTCAGCAAGAGAATTAGAGTCATAAGTTTGAAGATATGAGAGAGACTTTTATGGATCAAAAAAGGAATTAAGAAAAAAAGAAAGAAAATTGAGAATTAGCAATATTAGGACAGATACAACTTGTTCTCTTTAAATTGTAATAAACCTAAATAAAGGATGCAGATGTTGCTGGTCCCTTATGTACTGTTGCATATCATGTGCAAATTCCTACCCTTTTATGCCCTACATACTCTCTTCCTCCTTGACAGTTTTAAAAATCTACCTCTTTTTGTCTCACCCTAGCTAGGTTAATTGCTCGTGGTTATTGTAATTGTTTTACCTACGCTAGTGATTTAATTTCTACCCTTTTTGTTGTGATATAGTTATCAAATGAATGCACTCATAACTTTTCACATCATATAGTGTGTTTGCAATTCCAATACAAGGAATATGGGGCAAAAGAAGTCAGATATTGGAAAGAAATGGGTAAATTAAAGACATATGAGTGAAAAATCTCGTAATTCTAATATTTCGAGTTTTTAGGTTGAGATAAGATGTATTCAGATGCTCATTTATTTTAGTAAAAGAAATTCTATTAAAAATTAAAACGCGAAAAGTAATAATTAGAAAATAATACAAAACTAGTCACAGTAGACAAATTGAAATACAGAATCAATAACCATAGTCTAAAACTAGATGTTGACCTATGTTACATTCAAGATCACTACGTCTTTACCATATGTCTCTAATTCTAGTATAGAATAGAAAAATTCTATATTACTCTACTTGCAATAACACTGCAGATATAGAATATGTCCAATCTGCACCTTCCTTTATCCACATCAATGATATAAGTTTGATAGTATCCACTATGTCCTCTTTAATTGCTACATAGTTGTAAAAAATTAAAGAGTTCCTACTTGTCCATAAAGTTGATGTATCAGCCATCCAAATTACAGAAAATATATTCCTCAATCTCCTACCTTTGACATAATAGGTAAGCCTTTCTCTATGGAAGTAAAACCGAATCAATTTCTAACTAGTAGTAAATTTGTTATAATGTTGCATATCTCCTTTATGTTTGGACTCCCTGATTATAAGCTAATATAAAAATATTTTATATACATCAAGAAATCAAGAAATTAACATAATTGATATCCTTTGTTTTTTGAATCTATTTTTTAAAATATAATTGTTGATGGGTTCGAGTATCGCTTATACTCATATTAATGATTTTTTTCTTGTAAAATTAATCATTGAAATATAGTGTCATCATATATGAGTATATGTTTCAGTTTCCATCTTAATATAGGTGTATGTATATTGTGGGTCCTATGGCTTCTTCAACCTTTCAATTTCTTTCTCACCTAAAACCAAGACTTTCTTCTCAATTCAACACCACAGCTTCTCTGTCCCTATGTGCAATTTCTCAATCGCTACTCTTTCAAATTATTATTTGAGAGAATTTTCTTTCAATGTCATATGTGTCCAAATGCTTCTTTAATTTACTAGGTATGCGTAACTATGACATCTGAATTTTGTTATGCTAGGTAGAATATTAACGATTGGACAACCTTATCATATAATGTAGTAAATTGAGGGGTGTGTGAATTTAAAAATTGTCAATTTTGGTGGGAGTATGTGCAGAAACAAGGACATGCATATAGTTTAGTTTGAGTCACATTTAAACGATTGTAATTAATTTACTTTTCTAAAAGCATGCACGATCTATATATATATATATATACTACTACTACTACGTTTTTGGCTTATGACAACGTCTCCACCTTCAACGGTTTTAAAATCGTATTCTTAAAGTACCATAAGTCACAATTTTAAAACTGTTGTTTATTCATTGTATTAAATCATGGTTTTTCATAATGTTGTAGTAATTCTTCTGAAACTATTGTCTATTGTACTTTAAGACTACGATTTTAAACCATTGCCTATTCATTATATTGGACCACAATTTTAAGTTGTTATTGTAAATATTGGACTCTTTTTTTTTAATATTTATTAGAAACAAGAAAATTAGGAGAATAAGTATATTGTTATCCATATAATCGAAACATTAACCTCCAAATATATAGTTCAAATGGTGCATAACTTCCTCCAATAAGGAGAAGTTGAAGCTACTAGGAAAGCATGCAATAAGCAAATTCCAAAAATGAAAAAAAATTAAGTCTATAATCTTATAAACATGTACTAGAATCTTGACTCTAACTGTATATATAGATTTCCATGCATGGGAAAGGAAAATAAATTATAGATATATCTCAACTTGTTCAATGAAACAATATTAGCATGAGAAAGTCAAAATCCAAGCAATGTATCAGTCAAATTAAATTAGTTATTAATTGGTCAGTCTATCAATAGCTAAAACTTTAGGAACAGGATCCTCTGTCTCCATATCCCTGTTCAATGGAGTATATTCAAATAATATAAAAATATTACTTTACATTTTTATAATTTTTTTCTAAATAAAATAACACATTTTGATTGGTCCATGATATCATTGGAGATACTAATAAGGACAGAGTGTCATTATTCAAACTTTAGAAGTGTTGTGGTGATATATATTAAGAGTAAGAGAGTAAACATTGAGTTAATTAAGGAAAGGATTGGTTAGCAAAATGTTTGACAAATGAGCTTTCTTCTAAAGGAAATCTAAAAGAGGGAGGGGTTGGAATTTACATCAACTTTATTGACTTGTGATCCACCAAACTCTTCTAATTAGTTGAATATATCTCAACCATATTTGGTTTAATTCCGAGGGACAAATATCATTTGTTTTAAATAGTGTCTCATTTTTTATACTGAATTAATTAGAATGTTGTTTTTTATTGCTTTTTGTTTTTAGAAAAAATTGTTGATTCATATGTCAATATATTATTAGTCTGAGACAGAGAATATGATATTGTTTAGGATAAATTTGTAGATGTCTTTGTCAATCCCAAAATTATTAATACAAAGTTTCGTAGTCCTCTAGGCTTTTTTACTAAAAGTTCAAGAATTTCAAATCAATTTTTACAAGGGTCACACCCCAAAGGTAAAATTACTAAGTCTAGCTTACCTATCCTAATAGGCTAATTTTTGTGTCTCAATGTAAGTGTTACTATGTTAGGTTGATCATGATTATTTTATATCAATGGCTGCATGTTAATTGGTACATATACGCTATTTATTATGACAGTATTTTAAATGTCAATCCGAGACATAAACTACTGTTTAAAACACCAATTATGCATGAAAGTTGAATATAAAAGAAAGAGACATGATTCAAGTTCGGTACTTGAAAATGACGAATGTGGGTGTGTCAGAAAGTAACAAAGAAAAGACGTATACCCCATAATATGTGCTGATCATATTCTTTCTTCCGTCTTAATAGGGATTTACTTCCCAAGACACCTTAAACAGGAATTTGGACCGTTTTGCCAAAAGGACAATATTGTAGTGTTTAATAATGCTTGATACATATATAAGTATGATATTAGGAGCATGATTGTTGTTTTTTGGATACATGATTGTTGTTGTCTGTATAAACAAATTTTGTTGGTGAAGGTAAAATTATTTATAGTGATTTCTATATTTTGAAAGGAATTAATATATAGCTATCAGATAAAAATTACCCTTAATTTTACGAAGAAATAAAATATAATGTTTGTGAAGTAAATTCACATTATACATGTAAATTAAAATATAGATACAAGAAGATATAAAATACAATCAAATTTAAATATATAATAAATGATATACAAATATAAAATTGTGTGTAGTAATATCATGCTATAAATTTTGGAAGGATGTTGCTAACTAGAATACCATTAAAATCAATTAAGGGACAATAGAAAACAAATTAAAGGAAATATTTTGTTGAGAAAGTAAAAAAAAAAAACTCATATATACTAATAACTCCTGAAATCATCATTATATATATATAAATATAATATCCACAGTTAAAATGCTAGATTATAACCAGATTAATTTCTCACATAAAAAATACAAAACTTCACATATAAATTACTTCCTTTACTTGTTTAATTGTTGTAAGAGCATGGAAAAGAAAGTTTCTTGATGAATCAAGAAGTATGAAAGAATCATCGAATGAGAAAATAGAAACTTTCTATATTGAATTGAGTTACAAGAAATAAGAGAATCACCATTTATATACTGCAATGCCTAACTAATAACTAACTAGTTAATCGCTTAATTAAACTCTTAGTCGATTAATGAAAACAATATAACAATAAACAAACTGAAATCAACTAACAACTTTAACATCCCCTCAAACTTGAATGTGTCAAACATTCTAAGCTTGAAATGATTGTGATGAGCATCACACATACTCTAATACCTCCTCTTGCTGGTGAGCGAATCTTCGTCTCCTAGTCTTGAAATCTGAACGTGAAGCAATACTGACGCTTAACCACCATTTGGTAGAAGCAATTTCATCAAACGCTTAATTATCTTTTTGACAGAAGCAAATAATAACGGATGAAAGAGAAAAAGGAGATGAAGCTTAATCTTGATCCTTATATGTTGCTTCAATGAAGAAAAAATTACATACTATAATGTTATGTGTTTAATGAGAGATGGGTAAAGAAACTAGAGTAATAAAGAAATAAGAAATAATTAGGGGTAATAAATGAAAGAATAAGAAAAGAACAAAAGGAATATAAAGTGATCTTGTCAACTTATTGTAGAGGATGAACTTCCAAGAATCTCAAGAACTCTAAAACATCTCTTGAATAGACTATATCTATCTGGAGAGTCATTCATCGGAAAGTACTCAAATAACACTCAGGCATGTTCCAATAGAAATGGTAAAAATACCTCCAACTATGGCACACACATTAGTAATGAAGTGTAAGAAAGAGTTATGTTATGTAGAAGAAACCATAATTGGAGAAAGATCATAGAAGAAGAAAACTCCAAGCATCAGTAAGCCTTAAAAAAAATCATGTTTCCATAATATGCCTTGAAAAACCAATTGGTGCTGTCTTTTACATCTTTATGAGGTGCAAGAACAACATATAGGAGCTCCAAACAAGATGGCAGTAGATAGATGATATTGATGATGATTCTTTATTGAATCTTGAAAGGAAATAATGATAAGCATAAGCGGAAGCCATTGAAAAGAGATAATTATTACTCTGATATCATATTAAAATGTGGTAAGAGCCATGGAAAAGAAAGTTTCTTGATGAATCAAGAAGTAAGAAAGAATCATGAATGAGAAAATGGAAACTTTCTATATTGAATTGAGTTACAAGAAATAAGGGAATCAACATTTATATACTACAATGTCTAACTAATAACTAACTAGTTAATCGATTAATTAAACTCGTAATCGATCAACGAAAAGAATATAACAATAAACAAACTGAAATCAACTATCAGTTTTAACATTAACCAAAGTGTTTTAGGACCCATCTTGACATAGCAATTGGAATAAGTTAAAGATTAGGTTTTTTTTTAAAAAAAATATAATATCTATGAATTTTTAGTTATACATAGTCTTTTCATAGCAATTTGAATTAGTTTTTAAAAAAATCAATGATAATTAAACATAAATGGTGGATAATATAATAACAGTATATAAAATTCATTAATTGTCGGTGTATATATTTTTTCCTCTCAAAAAATGGGTTTGGGTAGATGACACCAAACTCAAAAGCTAGTGATGCAGGTTCATGTGCATATTTCTGTGCAATGCTCAAAACGAGAGAGTGATGGCAGATATTCGAAGAATTAAAGTAAAGAGTTTGGCAGAAACAAAATTGCTTGGAAAGGAAAATTAAGGATTCCTATCCATGGAGATTAAATAAATTTAAAAACATTAGGTTAGTTTTGTCCTCTCATATAAGAGAGTTGACATTTCACAATATAATAAACTGCATAAGCATCTTTCAAAGAATATAATTAGGCGTATTTTTTATTATTATTTAATGGATGAAGACATTCAACCTAGCATTACATTACTGACATACATCAGCGATCTACTACACCTATAAAATACTACAAGATTTAAGCATTTTTGTTGTTGATTCATAAAGAAGAATCATGTCTTACAATCACCAAATTAAATAACAATGTGCCAATATATTATCCTCTTTGTGCTGTTGTGATTTTTGTGAAGACTATCTGCTTTTGTTCTAGGCAAAAATATATACAATAGAGTCCAGACAATTAGAAATCTTCATTTATGTGATTAAGTATTTTTTTTATGGAGATAATATAAGTGAGCTTAACAGTAGTTTAGATTCAAAATAAACCTTAAGGCATAAAATCTACAAAGTTGATTCACTTATATGTTATTTAATTGATTCACATATATGTTTTTTATCTAATTCACTTTTATACAATGTGAAACTTTTTCATATACTAATTCAAACTTAGAGTATTCAACATCTCCTCCTAAAGTGTGAGTTACTCCCTTTCGAATATTGGGTACACTAACAAGAACACATCCCTTTATATACTTCTAGAGCCATTGGTTTATCTTGTCATCATCAACAACACATTCTAACCTACCTCTAGTCAAAAATATTAATACTTTTGACACAATGACCCTTAGCTTCATGAATGTAACGACCACTTATAGTTTCAATACTCGATTGAGTCATTAAATCATCGGCTCTGATAATGTTTATAGGGATTCGAAAATCCAAAAATTAATGAAATCTCTTCATCCATAAACTATATTACTTTGAAGGTTAAGTAAATTTGACATTATATTTAACTCAAAACTTTAAAATATTAGATCTATAGATTTATCCACTTATATATCATTTAATTCATTCTTTTACATGAGATTTCTTCACAACAATAACCCAAATTAACAACATTATATATACCAATCATATTGGATTAACTCACTTTTTGGGCGTACTAAGATATCCTTATTATATTAGTGTTAATTTCATTTGAGTGTAGCCATGTAATGAAAAGTTAAAAATAAACCATTTACCAGAAGAATGAATGTGTAGCCAAAATAATGCCATTATTATAGTGTTAATTTCCTATGACTTTTAATTTACAAATCAATTGGTAAAAATTAGTTACATATTCAATCCCCCAACAATGTTTATTCTATAAATAATTTACTCTCTCACTTTAATTCTCAGTTGAACTCTTATTAGATTAAATATGATGTGATTGTAAGATTTGTAATTCAAAATTCAGTTTTGTTAGTTAAGTAGTTAGTAGGTTACTATAAATAGACTTGTCATTTATAGATGATAACTAATACATTCATTCTCAATAGAAAAGAAGCAAATATGTTCCTCTCTTTCTCTCTTTGTCTCAATCTTTCTTCATTACTTCTCTTTGTTCTAACAAACTGGTATCAAAAGCATAGGTTCAAGATTAATAAAGAAATCTTCATCAATTTCAGAAAACTTAGAAAGAACCATGGATCCGAGTGGATCAAGTTTTCCAGAAAACCTCCCAATTCTGGATGGCAAGAATTGGAATCGATAGAAGGTACAAATGAAGGCAATTATGGGGTACCAAGATGTAGATGAGATTATAGAACAAGGCTACCCCACTCTTGATGAAGGAACATCGGATGAACAAAGCAGAATATACAAGGAGAACAAGAAAAAGGATTGTAAGGCTATGTTTATGTTGCATCAGTGTGTGGATGAAGCACATTTCGAAAAGATTTCTTATGCAACCAATTCAAAGGAAGCTTGGCTGATTCTTGAAGCCTGCAATCAGGGAGTTGAACAATTGAAGAAAGTAAGATTGCAAACTCTCAGGAGTCAATATGAATTGATGCAAAATGGAGGGAAATGAGAAGGTGGGTCAGTTCTTCAACAGAATTGTCACACATATGAATGTCATGAAGGCTTGTGGAGAGAAAATCATTGATCAATCAGTGGTTGAAAATATATTGTGCACACTCACCCCTAACTGTGACCATATTTAGTGGCAATAGAGGAATCTAAGAACTTATAGATGTTGAAGATAGAAGATCTTCAAGGATCACTTGAGGCACATGAGTAGAGACTCATTGAAAGATCAAATGAAAGATTAGTGCATCAAGCTCTACAAACCCAAATCATAGGCATAAGGATTTATGGAGGAAGGAATGATTCAGAGGAAAGGGCAGAGGGAGTTTCAGAGGTGCCAGTCACAAAAACTTCCAAAATCGAGATCAAGAAAGGTTTGATCATGACAAACTAGAAAACTATGTAAGAAGAGGTGGCCTAAGTCATTGGAGAGGAGAAAGGAAAATAGTAGATAGAAAGAAGATCGGGTGCTTCAACTATGGCAAGATTGGCCACTTTTCAACTGAATGCAAGTCACCATCTACACAAGATGACAATAGAAGCAAACAACATAGTGAAGCACATATGGTTAAGGAAGAGATCGAGGCAGAAACTGATGACCAATCTCTCCTGCTCATGATGGTCACAAGTCAGGTTAGTAAGAACAATGACATGTGGTATGTTGATTCTGGCTCGTCAAGCCATATGACTGGATATAGAAATTGGTTAGTTAATGTTGATGAGAAAAGGAAAAGCATTGTTAGATTTGCTGATAACAAAGTGATCCAAGTTGAGGGCACAGGTGATGTCTTGATCAACAAAAAGGATGGGAATCAAGCATTGATCAATGATGTACTTTATGTACCAAATATGAAAACCAACCTAATAAGCATGGGACAACTATTGGAGAAAGGATTTTCAATGGAATTACTCAATTGAGCATTGGAGATCTATGATCAGAGAAAGAGGCTAGTCATGAGAGCAACCATGGCATCCAATAGAACATTTCAGATAAGTCTAGAAAATGTGGAGTCTCAATGTATGAGCAATGGTTAGTGAAGATTCTTGGTTATGACACTTAAGATTTGGTCACTTGAACTTTAGAGACGTAAGTCTACTCAGATCCAAAGATATGGTTCTAGGCTTGCCCTCAATATAGATTCCAAAGAAAGTGTGTGAGAGTTGTCTCATCAGCAAGCAACCAAGGAATTCATTCAGCAACCATAATGCCTCTAGAGCCAAGGATCTGCTACAAGTTGTCTACTCAGATGTGTGTGGGCCATTTGATGTTCCAACACTAGGAGGCAACAAATACTTCGTAACTTTTTTAGATAAACTAAGCAGAAAACTATGGATCTATCTCATCAAATTCAAAAGTGAAGTTCTGTCAATATTCAAGGAGTTTAAGAAATTGGTGTAATAGTAGTCAGGCGAGAACATTAAGATTCTTAGAACATATGGAGGTGGTGAGTTCACATCATGAGCATTTACTGAATTCTGCAAGAATCAAGGCATTGTGCGTGAGGTAACTTCCCCCTATACACCTCAACACAATAGGCATTGCAGAGAAGAGAAATAGGACAATACTCAACATGGTTAGGAGTACGTTGAAGACAAAGAATCTACCACATAGCTTCTAGGGTGAGGCTACCACCACAATTGTGTTTGTCCTCAACAAATGTCCAACAAAGAAACTAGACTGACTAGTACCGGAAGAAGCATGGTCTGGAATAAAGCCTTCCATAAGACATCTAAGGGTGTTTGGTTCACTTTGCTACACTCACATTCCAAACCAAAGAAGAAAGAAGCTTGACAACAAGAGTGAACCTATGATTCTTGTTGGCTACAACACTACTGGCTCATACAAATTATACAATCCTACAAATAATCAAGTTATGTTTAGTAGAGATGTGCACATTGAAGAAGGTGAATCATTGAAGTGGTCTCAAGACAGAATCACTAAGGCTTTATTTGGGAGTTACAATGGAAAGGAAAGGAGAGGATCAAGGGGTTAGGAAGGGGGAGGAAGGGAAGGGAAAAGGAAGGAAATCCTCCCCCTTGTTTGAGAGTATAAAATTTAGATGAGGATGGTAAACTAATGATAATGTAAGAATTTTTTATTTTTCCTTTAAAAATGTAATTAACAATGAGAAATGGACAATAATATATAATTATATAATATTAGTAAAAATATTTAGTTATTTTGACATTTTATTTCCAAAAAAACCCAAATTAGGGGAACTTTAAAAACACACATATGGAGGGTTTTGAAGGGTTTAAGAAACCCTTCAAAACCTTCCTCTCTCCTTCATTCAACTCCCAAACAAAGGAAAGGCTTTTCAAAGCCATCATTTCCCTTCCCCTCCAAAACCTCACTCCCAAACAAAGCCTAAAGTGACAAATCTGCAATTGGATTGGGAAAATGATGAGTTACCAAGAGAAGAAGAGGTGCAAGACACAATTGTAGAGACATCTCACGAAGCTGGTGAGAGACCACGAAGGCACATAATATTCCCATCTAGGCTGAAAGACTATTAGCTCTACTCAGATGATGCAATGAACTCAGAAGGAGACCTTGTGCAACACTTAGCTCTATTAGCTGATGTTGAACCAGTAAGATTTGAAGAGGCAATTTCAAGCAGTACTTGGGGAGAAGCAATGTTGGAAGAGATCAAGTCTATAGAGAAGAATGACACTTGGTAATTGGTTACCTTGCCTACTAAGAAGGTACCAATAGCAGTCAAGTGGGTCTATAAGGTGAAATTAAAACCAGAATCGCACAATTGCAAAGCACAAAGCAAGATTAGTTTCAAAGAGTTTTATGCAAAATGAGGGACTTGACTACTCTGAAGTATTTACACTAGTTGCTAGACTAGAAACAGTAAGACTCATGGTGGCTCTAGCTACCTGGAAGAAGTAGAGATTATGGCAGTTAGATGTGAAATCAGCTTTCCTCAATGGTCCATAAGAGGAAGTGGTATTTGTCAATCAACCTCATGGATTCATCAGAAAAAGAAATAAGGACAAGGCATTAAGACTAAAGAAGGCTCTTTATGGCTTAAAACAAGCACCTAGAGCATGGAACAAGATGATTGACAAGTTCCTCTGTAACTCAGGATTCAATAAATGTTCAGTAGAGTATGGCTTGTACATCAAGTCTTTAGATCAAAATAGGGGAACTTTGTTCATTTGTTTGTATGTGGATGACCTTCTAATAACAGGGAGTAACTCAAATGAGATAAAAGTCCTTAAGAGTATCCCAAAAGGTGAATTTGAGATGACTAGTCTAGGTCTACTCTCATTCTTTCTTGGTCTTGAGTTTCAATATACTGAAAAAGGCTTATTCATGCATCAAAGAAAGTACCTGCTTGAGATCCTAACCAAGTTCAATATGATGAACTGTAACACCTCAGAAACATGAGTAGAAATGAATTTGAAGCTTGACCAATGTGAGGATGAAGTCATTGTTGATGCAACTCTATTCAGGCAAATTGTGGGAAGCTTAAGGTACATTTGTCACTCTAGACTAGAAATCTCCTTCAGTGTAGGCATGATTAGCAAGTTCATGAGTGATCCAGGACACTCACACATGATTGCATCCAAAAAGGTCATAAGATACCTAAGAGGAACACTAGATTTTGGAATTATATTCCCACACCAAGATGAGAAGATATGCTCACAACTTATGGCCTACTCTGATTCAGATTGGTGTGGTGATGTGATGGATAGAAAAAGCACCATGGGGTATGTCTTTAAGATAGTTGGAGCTCCAATTTCATGGTGCTCGAAGAAGCAGAGGGTAGTGGCCCTTTCAACCTGTGAAGCTAAATACATAGTAGCTTGTCACACTGCTTGTCAGACCTTATGGATTTGTTCTTTGTTACTAGAATTGGACATAGAAAGTGAAGTTGCCATAGAACTACTTATAGACAGCAAATCAACCATTGATTTGGCAAAGAATTCGGTTTCTAATGATAGGAGTAAGCACATTGAAACTAAGTATCACTTTCTAAGACATGAAGTAGCAAAAGGGATAATAAAGTTGGTTCATTGCAAAACTAAAGCTCAATTAACAGACATCATGACAAAGCCATTGAAGATGGATAGATTTAAAGAATTGAGGAAGAAGATTGGAATACACAGCTTGAAAGATTGATTGTTATTTCAATTGTTGTTTGTAGTTGTTGTAGTTGTTGAATTTGAATCATGGGGTTGTTAGATTTGTAATTCAAAATTCAGTTTTGTTAGTGAAGTAGTTAGTAGGTACTATAGATAGACTTGTTATTTATAGATGATAACTAACACATTCATTCTCAATAGAAAAGAAGCAAATTTTCATTCACTTCTCTTTATTCTAATACTGGTAATAATATAGAGAGAGAGGTTGTTATAAATATTTTGGTTGAAATACATTACTTTATATTGACAATTAATATTTTAAATAATTATCTTCATCAATATGAATTATTTTAAAATAACAATTAAATTTAGATAGATGAGTATAATTTAATAAATTCACATTTTATATACATCTATTTATAAGCAAACTGGCTAGTTGCTAATTAATTTGTTTCTAATTTTGAAGTGTTTAAGCCCATCAAACTAGGATTGTTTGTAAGTAATAATGGCAAACATAACATACAATTTTTTGTGGGCAGGGTAAGCATTTGTAATTCATTAGGCCACTTTGCCCAATTTGCTTGTCCTTTTTTGTTCTCTCTTATTGGGTAAAGTAGACTATCCACATGTATTACATGGAAAAAAAACTAGACAACTGCGGGGATGCTCTCTGTGAAACCCAATTAATTATCACATGTCAGGACACTCACACATGATTGCATCCAAAAAGGTCATAAGATACCTAAGAGGAACACTAGATTTTGGAATTATATTCCCACACCAAGATGAGAAGATATGCTCACAACTTATGGCCTACTCTGATTCAGATTGGTGTGGTGATGTGATGGATAGAAAAAGCACCATGGGGTATGTCTTTAAGATAGTTGGAGCTCCAATTTCATGGTGCTCGAAGAAGCAGAGGGTAGTGGCCCTTTCAACCTGTGAAGCTAAATACATAGTAGCTTGTCACACTGCTTGTCAGACCTTATGGATTTGTTCTTTGTTACTAGAATTGGACATAGAAAGTGAAGTTGCCATAGAACTACTTATAGACAGCAAATCAACCATTGATTTGGCAAAGAATTCGGTTTCTAATGATAGGAGTAAGCACATTGAAACTAAGTATCACTTTCTAAGACATGAAGTAGCAAAAGGGATAATAAAGTTGGTTCATTGCAAAACTAAAGCTCAATTAACAGACATCATGACAAAGCCATTGAAGATGGATAGATTTAAAGAATTGAGGAAGAAGATTGGAATACACAGCTTGAAAGATTGATTGTTATTTCAATTGTTGTTTGTAGTTGTTGTAGTTGTTGAATTTGAATCATGGGGTTGTTAGATTTGTAATTCAAAATTCAGTTTTGTTAGTGAAGTAGTTAGTAGGTACTATAGATAGACTTGTTATTTATAGATGATAACTAACACATTCATTCTCAATAGAAAAGAAGCAAATTTTCATTCACTTCTCTTTATTCTAATACTGGTAATAATATAGAGAGAGAGGTTGTTATAAATATTTTGGTTGAAATACATTACTTTATATTGACAATTAATATTTTAAATAATTATCTTCATCAATATGAATTATTTTAAAATAACAATTAAATTTAGATAGATGAGTATAATTTAATAAATTCACATTTTATATACATCTATTTATAAGCAAACTGGCTAGTTGCTAATTAATTTGTTTCTAATTTTGAAGTGTTTAAGCCCATCAAACTAGGATTGTTTGTAAGTAATAATGGCAAACATAACATACAATTTTTTGTGGGCAGGGTAAGCATTTGTAATTCATTAGGCCACTTTGCCCAATTTGCTTGTCCTTTTTTGTTCTCTCTTATTGGGTAAAGTAGACTATCCACATGTATTACATGGAAAAAAAACTAGACAACTGCGGGGATGCTCTCTGTGAAACCCAATTAATTATCACATGTCATATGAAACTCAATTTCCAAATCCCTAGTCCTAGTATGTGTTAGTTCATGTTGATTTCTTTTACAATTTGGGGAATATGATGCCCCCATATATGGCATTGATGTTGAACCTTGTCAATGATTCATTTCTTATTATCAAAGATTTGCACCACATGCTTTTCCTTTGCCAACATTCTTCGCATTCAATGGCTTTCACCGAATCAATTCACTAGATACAAGGAGTGATGGGATTAGGTTCCTACTTGGAGTTGTTTTGAATTCAAAATTTTTGACAAGAGCTTAGGATATTGTCCATGACCCCTGGCAACGAGTCACTATGAGAATGGCCACAACTCGAAACAAAACCAATAATGACCATGAGGATGGCCATGACTCCAAACAGAACCATGATGATGATGGTGATGGATTCTCAGGTTAAAGAAGATGAGGGTCACTATTTGGGGTTAGAGGTGGCAATCCTACTTCATGATGTGATCATTGGTGTGCTGAAAATCATGATTTTCTATAGTGAAAATGAGGATTGTGATCGTATTGCTTCTTGCATTTCATCATAAAGACGACAATATTATACACCCTATTTTTTCAAGGATTTATTTGTTGTTGAAACCGCTATTGTAACCTTGAATTATGTGAGTTGAAAATATATTAATTCCAATATAAGTAATGAAAAATATTATGGGTGCCCCCAATGTGTACAACAATTTGAGGTGACGGAGGATTCACACCACATAACTACCATGCTTTGTCATTTGTTCCACCGACATGGCTTGGTTTAATGCATACTCATGTTCAGGTTTAGGTTTTGTGGTGCAGATATTTTTAAACAAATTAGCTTTTATTTTATTTTTGAAAAAGTCAGTCCATATTAGCAAGTCCTTACACGTTAGCATGTGTCTGACACCCGTTTTGAACGTTCACACACATCAGGGTACATCTCGCACATGTCACGTACGCTCCACTTGCGTTTTCATATGAACATTAATTTTTTATAACGGACACGATTTTGGTTGTTCTTTTTTAGGTTGTCTGGGTTCCCAAGCCTATAAATAGAGACTTTAACTTATTGGCAAATTACAATAGTTGTTGATTAGTATGACTCATAAGCTATTATGTTTCTTTTCATTAGGCAATAAATAGTCAATATGTTATGTTTATATTCATTAGGCAATAAAGGTCTCATATGGCTGTTAAGAATATTTCACTTTCTATGTTGGAGCACTTATGTGACTCATTATGCTATTCATGTAGGAACTTATCTTTCTGCATCAGTTTTCTTTTTCATGATGTATAAATCATGTGTATTGTTGATGAATAAAATTAAGTCTTCTACATAACATATTTCCTCTCTGCACTTTTGTTTGTTGCATACTAACAAATTGGTATCTAGAGCTATATTTTGAGGGATCTGTGAGAACAAACACAAATCAAAACCAAACACAACCAAAACACTTTCTCTATTACCTTTTATTGTCAAAATGAATTCAGAAGTAGTGTCTACTCCATTTTCACCTCTAGTGTTTACTGAAAAAAATCATCATGTATGGGCTGTTAGAATGAAAGCTTTCTCGGATGCTAATGATCTATGGGATACCATTGAACAAGATTATGTCATTCCAACTTTTCCACACAATCCAACTGTTCCACAAATTAAAAATGAGAAGGAGATGAAGCAAAGAAAGTCCATAGCAAGAACGTGTCTATATGTAGTTGTTTCACCCATCATTTTTAACAGAATAATAACACTGAAAACAGCCTGTGAAATCTGGAATTTCTTGAAGCAAGAATATGAGGGAGATGAAAGGGTCAAAGAGATACAAATGATGAATTTGATCCGAGAATTTGAAATGCAAAGGATGAGAGATTCAGAAACAATCAAGGAGTATACTTTGATAAACTTCTAGCCATTTCCAATAATGTAGGACTTCTTGGTACTGAATTTTTTTATTCTAGAATAGTTCAAAAGGCTCTAGTTACACTTCCTGAAAAATATGAACCTGCAATTTCATCTCTGAAAATGTCTAAGGATATGTCAAGCATCACATTGGCAGAAGTATTGAATGCATTACAGGCACAAGAACAAATGAGGCTTATGAGACAAGAAGGATCTATGGAGAGTGTTTTCCAAACCAAATTACATAACAATAATGGTTGGAATGACAAAAAAAAAAGGCAAAATAACAACTACAAAAATGTAGGTTCTGCAAACAACAAATACAATAACCAAAGTAGCAACAATGAAGTCTTTCCACCTTGTTCCTACTGCAAAAAAACTAATCATCCACAAAATAGATGTTAGTGGAAGCCTAATGCAAGCTATTATAAGTGTGGTCAGTTAGGACACATGGAAAAAATATGCAAGTTTCAACAACAAAAAGTAGAAGCTAAGGCTGCTTATGATCAACCAGAAGAAAAACAATTGTTCGCAGTATCATGCTTTGACGCCAACAGTTCTACAGAAAGTTGGCTCATTGATAGTGGTTGTACAAACCATATAACTTATGATCGAGAGCTCTTCAGAGAGCTTGACAAAATTGCTACTTCTAAAGTCAAATTCGGAAATGGTGCATATTTTGCAACAAAAGGCAAAGGAACAGTCGCAATTAAAAGTTACACGAGTTTAAAATTAATTCATGATGTTTTATATATTCCAGAAATTAATAAAAATTTGTTAAGTGTTCCCTAGTTGATGGAGAAAGGCTATAAGGTTTTGTTTGAAGACAAAACTGCATGATTAAAAATTCAGAAAGTAGAGAGATGTTCAAAGTTCAAATGAAAGGTAAAAGCTTTGTCTTGGATTTGATAAAAAAAAAAAGAGCAAACTATAGTACACAAAGAGCACACAAGTACAATGCTTTTGTAGAGAAGGTTAGACGACTTTCAGCATGATACTTTAATCATCAAGAACAAGTACAATCTTGTTAACGATTCGTCTCACTTAGAAAGAAAAAAAAAGTTTCATACACGCATTGCCTACCGATATGGTAAGCATACAAGGCTTCTTTTTCCGCAAAAAAAAAGCATGGAAGGTTATAGAGAAGCTACAACGATAGACACAAATGTTGGAGGATCTATGACTATATCATTAGGTGTTATAGAATATGAAGAAGCTACAACTGACCAGAAAATGATAGATGCAATGAAGGAAGAACACATGATGATTGAAAAAATGAGACATGGAGGTTGGTAGAGATGCCTAAACACAAGAAGGGTATAGGAGTCAAATGGACTTATATAACCAAGTTCAATCTTTACGGTTTTGAGAATAAGCATATGGTAAAAGCTTGAAGTTTACAGCTCCATAGTCAAGGAAGATGTTAATTAGTATGACTCAGAAACTATTATATTTATATTCATTAGGCAATAAGAGTCAATATATTATGTTTATATTCATTAGGCCATAAAGGTGTCATATAGTTGTTATGAATATTTCTCCTTCTATGTTGGAGCACTTATGTGACTCATTATGCTATTCATGTAGGAGTTTATTTTTTCTGCATCAGTTTTATTTTTCATGCTAAATAAATCATGTGTCTTATTGATGAATAAAATTAAGTCTTCTACATAACACATTTCCTCTCTACACTTTTGTTTACTACATAACCAACACTAGTTCAGACACATTTTCTCAACTTTTTTCTCTTTCTTTACTCTCTTCTTTGTTGAAGCACTCTCAGCTTTCTTCTCTTTTTTTCTTTTCATTATACATAATTTTCAAGTGGCATTAGCTATATATTTGAGCGCCGAAAGTTATATGTGAGCATAAATTTCAAATAGTTTCCACATTATGGTGTTTATCCGAAATAGTAATCTAGGCTCTTTTTTTATCCTATGAACATCATGATTTTTTTGGTTTCCCACAGGTATCCTCACACTGGAGGCAATCATGTCCGAGCCGGGAACATCCACAGATATGTGGGGCTAACTCTCTCATCGAGTATTTATTTCCATCCACAAGACTCAAACCCGAGATTTTACTTAAAGGGAATCAAACATGTACCATTTGAATACATTTTTAATAGTGTCGTAAAACATAGGCTCATTTTGGCATTCCTATTTGCAAGTAACTAAAATTACAATGCCCCCTCCACCCTCAAGCTTTTTTTTAGGGATATTGCTAAAGATGAAAGCACAATATTTAAGAGTTTTGAGTGCAATATTTAAATAGGGAAAGTTCATGCGTTGGTCTAGTGGTGTAAGACCCCAATGGAATCTCAAGGTTGAGGGTTCAATTCCTGGGAGCGACACTTGATGGGAGGGGCAGTCAGAACCCCGAAAGGGATTAATTACCCAAAAAGGTGAGGAGATATCATTGGTAGTACCAAAAAATAGGGAAAATTCTTTAAAAATACTTTAAACTTGAGACCTTTTGCAAGTAGTTATCATGAATTATTTTTTCATCATGATTACCTCTTAAACTTTAATTGTTGATGAAATTGGTCTCTGTATAAATATAATGTTAAATTAATAGCAAAGAAAAACTATAACTCATACATTTGTCTAATCTCGATTGTTAACTCATTATTATTTTATTTTATTTTTTATATATATAACAATACTATTGCATGAACCACTTTTAACTGTTAAATTTACTGATCTTCTTTTTCTCAATCAATTTTGCATTTTAATGGCGGATTCCTCTGGATATAAACACTAACTAACATGTGGTGATTTCACTATTGCTACATTAACATTGTTGCATTGCTACTGTTAAAGTCTAAGTGCAGCAATTTCATTATTGTTTAACAATATATTTATATAAGAACCAATTTTACCAACTTATAAAGTTTTGGGGCAATTATGAAGAAAAAATAATTCATAATAACTATGGGTAAAATGCATAAAGTTTACAAAGTAATTATGAATAAATTATACCATTTTTATCAATCATACTATTCTACATTTGTTTATTTAGTTATACTTTGCCCTTCATCTCTGTTTTATATGAAGAGTAATAATTATAATCAAAGAAACACTAGAGAAGTAACATATATGTGCTTCAAAGATTCAATTTGATTTTGCAGGTAGAACTTTAGATAAGTGAAAGGACATGAGGGAAACTTTTCACTTTTGTTGAGTAATAACTTTTGGAGGATAGAAAATACCTCATTTCAAAATTGGAGTGGTGCCACAGTTTTAATTAAAATTTGCATTCGTATATTTATAATCGCCTCTTAAAGAAAATTTGCTGGCAACAATAATCGGATTTAAGCTTTTTAAGAAATGCCTTTGGCGATTGACCAACTCCCTGACCAAAATTTAATGAGTAATAAAATAGCATTAACCAAAAAGAAAAGTAATATCTGTGAACATTATTACTCATATAATTACTTAAGTTATGTTGGGCCAAATAATTTTGGCTTTACTTCTGTAATGGAAAGAGTTCCCAAACCGGGATTGGAAGTTGTCATTAAACCATAAGCAGCTGCGGATCCCAGCTTGAAAAGTTAAATTGTTGAAAATGTATTAAAATAAAATAAATATAATAATATAAGTGTAATTTTATATAATTTGTGGTGCAACAAATGTTAACTAGAATAATAATATTATCATTGATAATATATAAATATATATTTTGAGGGTACCCATGTCCACACTCTTATGAAAGTGTGACCTCCCTTACCATAACATAATAAAATTAAAAGTGTAATATTTATGCATCAACATTGTAAAGATTTATATATATTTAATACATCATTCATTATTTATTTTTATTATTTTTATTTAAGAATCAATGATTATTAAATATGAAATATATCGTAACAATATAAAAAAAAATTATATTGTTAATGTATATATATTGAACTCAAAAATTAATGTGATTACATCCATAGTAATAATAATCTCAACAAACAATATTGGTGGCTAAACACTCTTTTGATTTTTCTCTGAAAAGGAACTTCTCTCACATATGTGATGATGCTTATGAATGACATTCAATTTAAGGTTGATGGCTATAATTTAAGGAGATATTTCCTTCATTCTCCATCCATCAATATCCTCCAACTTCTTTATGTCTTCCTTTGTTTTTATTTTATCATTCATCCCTCATTCATTTTCTCTTCTCCTAAAGAGTGAAACTATCATAAGGTTGAAATTCTGATAGATAACATTATAGGGAGGAAAAATAACAAAAACTATTTCACTCTCTAACATGAAATTATGATAAACCATTTCTACCACCATTCTAATGATTTTTTATAGGTAAAGTTTTTTTTTTAATAGATGAAGGAGAATGTGTACAACTATCAAGGTTTGAAATCAGATATTCACATTTTATGTCCAACAGCTTTACCACCATTTTTATGATTAAAAAATAACAACAAAAAATGATATAGAAACCCATTTGAATAAAAGGAGACGAAATTGCATGATAAAAGTGTTGCTATATTGGGCCATGGTTTATAGAGGAAAAGTAAGGAACTTGACGTACAAAAGGTCCACTTAAAGCTACTGGGCATTAGGAAAAGTTGAATCCAATTAAGTAATGAGCTGCTCTGGGTCCACATAACTCTGATTATATGTTGAAAGACATATACTATGAAAAAATAACTAATAATAAAATGATTTAATATGTATACTCCGACAGTGTATGTATTTTTATACTCAGAAATCATCATATACATTGTCAGTAAATCATTCATCATTCATATGTTACTCGCTATTAACTCTAAAAAAAATAATACAAATCAATAGTGGATGATGTGCTGAAAGTGTAAAAAACTTTATACTAACGATACATAGATTTTAAACTCATAATAAAATATTGACAAAATATTAAAAATTCAATTCTAATTATAATTTAGTTCTAAATGATATAATCGAAAAATATATATACATTTATTTTTAAGTGTGATATATTGGATATGTCTTGACACAAATTTTTCTAGTGTTTGATAAATATAATGAAGGGAAATGAAACATAATGAAAGGCTAAATTAAGGAATCATTATTGGGGAGTTTTATAATAATAATAATGGAATGAAGTAGGATTATGACCATCTAAATAATCAAATCCTTTCCTATACTAACAATAAGTTGATGTATTGGTGTAAGGTCATATTGTATTCCTAAAACTTATATTGGTTAAAGGTTAAGTATTTAATTTCTAGGAATGACACTTATTTAAAGGTGACAATCACAAACCTCGAGACTCCTATCTGGTAATTGAAAGAGAAATACTTTGAAATATTGAAGAAAAAATAGTATACATTGACAATTATATCATTTTTATTTAGAGTGAGATTACACTTTTATCCTAAAAACCCAAAGTAAAAATTTACTTCCTTCTCTGTTCCTACCCGGCGAACCGAAGAGTCCCATACTTGGTCGCCGAGGTAGGCCCCGCGTGTTGGGACCACCAGAGTTGACCCAAGAGACAACATGCCTTCCGTACCTCACCAACCCACCTGCCAGCACAGCAGACAGGCTGC
>NC_032009.1:6961001-6961480 GCF_001865875.1 Lupinus angustifolius | reverse complement strand
CAAGACAACCATCCCATCAAGCCAGCCGAAGCCACCATACCACTCCAGAACAACAGCCAACCACCCAACACCTTCTCCAGATGCTGGAACGCCAGGAGTGGCTCATCCAAGCCGACGTAATACAAGAACTCCGCCAATCCAAAATAAACCCTGAGGATCACTCGGAACGCCCTCTTCACGAAAGTAACCGTGAAGAATCAGCGAGCGAGTCCCGCCCACCATCCCAACCAACCCCGCACACCATCCCAACCAACCCCGCACCACTCTTGTGGTGCTAGGCATCCTTTTACACCTGCTATCATGGCTTACCCATTACCTTCCCATTTCAACCGCCCCACAAACATGGACCAATATGATGGGACGGTGGACCCACAAGATCACCTCGACGCCTTCGAGGCTTTTATGTTATTTCATGGGGCGACCGACCCCATCATGTGTAGGGCTTTCCCCCTGACTCTTAAAAAGGCGGCCCTCCAATG
>NC_032009.1:6960585-6960901 GCF_001865875.1 Lupinus angustifolius | reverse complement strand
TACACACTGTCTGGCATTCGCCAGGGATCCAATGAATCCATCCGGGCATACCTAGATCGGTTTAATACCGAGGCCATGAAGGTGCGTACCCTAAGCCCCGAAGTAGCAGTGCATGTCCTCGTTATGGGACTTCAGGAAGGTCTTTTCCGCACAGAATTGGCCAAATACACTGACCTTACCATGGAAGACCTCCGTTCCAAGGTCCAATAATTCATCAACCTAGAAGAAACCCACCACATACACACCCATACCGAACCCCAAACACACCACCCCTCACGGGAAACCAAACGGCCAAGACCACAAGACCTACCCCACG